>NC_045732.1:36598420-36724949 GCF_009834535.1 Camelus ferus
GCCTGGATTGTCAACATATCCTACATATCCAAGGATGACATAGAGTGACATTAAGTGGGACCACAGTGGGAAATACGGGATTTGCTATTAGACAAGGTGGGCTGGCATCTCTTGGACCACTGAGGTTAATGTATATTGATGGTGGCTATCTAAATCTTGTAAGGGCTGAATGCTTAAGATTCTTCTGTAGGGAATTTAGTAAATATGCAAAGGTCAATTTTACTGAGTTATCAGACATTGAATCTGTAAGCCTCTTTAGCCACAAATATAGCTCCACCTTCTGGATTACAAAACAAGCTCCCCTTGGGTAGATTCTAGCACATGGGGTGAATTTTTCAATTCATCTCAAACTTTGCTTTGGTGTTTGTCATAAAAAAAAAAAGACCTAGTTCCTTCCCAGAAAAAAAAATCACAGTTTTTTCTCCCACTTTTAAAAAACTGTTATCAAGGATAGACAAGTTTTACTCAAACTCTGAAAACATAATTTGCAGCATCATAAGACTACCTTAAAAATGTGATGACTGTAGGTGGTGAAAATGCTTTCAGTGACTCATAATTAGATAACACCCAACTTGGAAATAAGAGCAAAAAAGTACTTTTTACCAGAGAAAATGTAATGAGATGTTGCCATCATTTAGGCTGTATACTGGTGCTTTACAAACATAAAATTATAGCTTTACAAAAATGCGAGTTAGTACTTACATCTGAATACCCTAATTTTACATACTTAAAGTCCTTAATTAAAAAAAAAAAAACAGCAACAACTCAATTGCAAGTTGACAAATAGGGACAAAATTCCTTGCCAAAAATAGTCATTAAAAGCTAATAGTTACAGAATATATTTTACACTGACTTTAAAAAAAGTTTGTGTTAAAAATCATAAAATAAAAGGCATAAAATAGGAGCTATTATTAATGTTGTAATGGTGAATACTGGGTTCGGGTTGCTATTTTAATGGCATTTATTCTGTACAATATAGCTATGTGGTCTGACATTCATTTCTCTTCTTCATTCCTCTTATTTAGAATTTCTTAGAGTAAGGAGAATGCCATTTCTTTAACTATTCAATGATCATCCAGAAGCAAACGTACAGTGCAGGAAGATAATCTTTATTATATTTTAACTAGAAATAGAGCAGATAGCAAGTTCACGAGGTATATTTGATTATTATTCTTTTAAAATCAGGCTTCAATAACAATAAACGAAAACAAGCCTTAGCTGCACAGATATTTTGGTCACTATTATAATCTTCAAGGGCACAAAAGCCAGCAGTGTAAAATAACATAAAGGTGACGACTGAGAATTTTTGCCCAAAATGTAGATCACTGCATTAAACCCTCCTTGTATTTTCTTAATATTCTTCTTAAACATTCAACAATTACTGTTACTCAGCAAA
The DNA here is from genome assembly GCF_009834535.1 of Camelus ferus. Taxonomy (NCBI): domain Eukaryota; kingdom Metazoa; phylum Chordata; class Mammalia; order Artiodactyla; family Camelidae; genus Camelus; species Camelus ferus. The sequence continues at coordinate 36,599,817 of NC_045732.1, forward strand.
ATATCCAACATGCACATAGTATTCCTACAAGAATACTATCTTAATATTGTCAGTACTAAGCTTTTCTTTCCCCCCAGAATTCAGTGAACCATGGTTCCACTCCCTATATGTAGTAGTGTTAGTGGTAATACGCAAAACTGATTTTGTTTTCAAGACTAATTAGCGTATTGACTTCACATTTGGTGGCCAGCTGTGTACCCTAATTTTTCATCTTTTATTTTCTTAATAAATTTAACTACATTTCATAAGCCCTGAGATATTCAATAACCTGCTAATGATTGTGTACTTTTAATTTATATTTGACTCCACTCAATTTGAACCCCGCATAATAAGTATTTAAAATTATTATTTACAGAAGATTGTAACTAAAGCAATGACAAAAATGTACTATTTGTAAATTAGACTGCTAATAAGGCCTTTAACTACAAGTTGCATATTTTATGCATTTTTTTTTGCTTGCTAGGAGCAAGTCTTAAAATTACATCTATAATTCTGTCAGCAGTAAGTGCTTTTCATTTGCTTACTTCTATCTGGACAGCCAGATTCACTTTTTGCCTCTCTTGTAAAACAACTTTTTTTTTCCTTCCCCAAACATAAATGTTAGTTATTCAACTCAACAGGTACCAAAAGAAACTTAGAATTTGAACAGCATACTGATAACTACAATGCCTAGCAGAGAAACAGCCCATAATAGGCATTCAATAAATATTTGTTCTACATGGAATGAGTGAACTGTAAGGCAGCTGTTAGAGTCATATACTTTCATCATACACTGTAACTATTTTGTTTAATTGGGGAATTCACGTTACCAGGTTTAATTTGCCCTCTAATGTAAATCCAAGAATCTGACATTTTAAAAACTGATTCAACAATTCTCAGAAAATGTAAACAAGTTAATAATAGTTGCTACTTTAATATTAGCTGATAGAAAAAAAGGAATGGAATTACTTTCCACTAAATCATGTGGACAACTAAGTGAGGCGAAGAAATAAAAAGCTAAGAAGTGTTAACTGACTATTACCATTTTCCTCCACATTTATCCTTGCAGCTTTTTTGCTCATATATTTATTCCTGTTAATTTTTCTCGCTGAAAGAGAATTTAAGCATCTGAATGGATTTCCCCATCTCCTTAGGTACATATAGTTAGTGAAAAGCCAGTGTAAATGTAAGATTGTATTGTCAAGTCATGCCATATTTCTGCATTTGATTTTCGCTAACATTAAGTTTTTCTATTTAAACGATGCTGTATAGAATATGAGATAATCTGCCCACTATGAGATTGCTTGCTTGTACTAGTCAGTTTTTGTTGATAGTTTTGAAGCATATTGCACACTTGTCATCTAGCACATTAACAAGGAACTGTTACTCTTTTCAGAAAGGATACACTGACAAATTCTTAAGTTAATGGCATTGGCCGAACATTTTTAGCCTGTTACAGGACAATAGCAATGGCAAACACGTTGACGATACAGTTCATGGTTCGGTTCTCCCATCTTACAGTACAGGTTCCTGAAAACACACACACACAAAAAAAGGACTCTGAAATACCAGCAAAACATCAAAATTACCAGGGAATATATATATACATTTTTTCAAAGGTTTTAATATCTTATTTCCTGGAATCTGTTAAATCTTTGTATTTCATATTTGTCTGAAGGCATACTTGTTACTAGGTACAAAGTAATTCTGTTGATAAATTCTTATGAGGATTTAATTAGAGATAAATAAGAATCTGATAATAAGTGCACTATGTGACTTTGCTAGAGGCTGGATTTTGTTTGAATCAGCTTAAAGTCTCTTACCATCAGATGTGGTGTCCCAAAAACATGAGCTGGCTGTGTGAAAGCCATATGCACTCCTCTGAACCACTGCACAGGTCACTAAAAATAAAGTTGCTGAGTGAGAACAATTACAAAGGAAAAGATAACTGTTTGAGCTCAGAACTCTAAAAGCTATTTAAAAAATAACAGAAAAGAAAGCATTCAGCAAATGGATTGAAAAAAATAAGTCTCTTGTCTCAATGATCTACCACCACAATTTTGACCCCACTGCATCTAGCCTGTCTGTTGCCCCCGTGCCAAAACAATGGTGATTGTATTGCAGGAAAAGTCTGGGCCAAATTATGTGCCTTGTCCCATGGGCATAATTCAGACACAGAAACAAAGAAAAGATTCCACTTTACAATCATTGCTTGGCACTTCAGAGTCCTACATGTGAGAAGGCATGGGGCTACTGAAAGGAAGACAGGGTGAGGGAGTTTCAGAGGAAAGAGATAAGCGATGCAAATGTAACAGATGATGCTACCAAAGACAAGTAGATGGTTGGCAGGAGCTCAAACTGCTTTTGAGTAGCAAAAGATCTCCATCTTTTAGGTATTATCATAGATTATCTTTGGATAAGTAAGTCAGAAGTCCTTCACACCCTATTAGTATCCAACGTGAGTGTCTATCACTCATTTACATTCTCTAAATTCAGAGAAAACCACATGGACGAAAGTGAGTAAACTAGCGAGGAGGACGCCGATACTTACCAATATACTTATAAGCTTTTCCCAGCTTAACCAGATGTGCTAAGGATTGTTCCACTATGCTTGCAGTCCATTGGTTAATGTTGTTCTGATTATAATCTTCACCTCCCAAGACTCCATCTATACACTAAAAAGGCAGAGGACAATTAAACAAACTATACATATACTGCAGCAAAAAATAAAATACATTTATAACCCAATAAAACATCTTAGAAAATATGCATCTGGTAAATATTTTGCATTGTCGCTGTTTTAGAATTTTCAAAGCATTTCCGCATGCATTCTCTCACTCTGTGAGACATTATGGGCCATATAAAGATAACTGGGACATGGCCTCTACTGTAAAGAACTTAACAATCTAAGAGAGAAGCTAATAAAAGAACTCTATAACACGAGGAAGACTAATCAAGGGTGATAAGCCATGTCATAAAAGGATTTTGGGGGTGGAGATTTTAAAAGGGTGCTATCAGTTGGTTAAAGAATGGCTTTGAAACAGCTGGGATTTGAACTAGGTTTCAGATGCTAGAAACAAAGGATGAGACCAATTTTGAAATATATTTCTCATGTACAATAATTATATCCTCATTTATATTATGTAACTGCTTAGCTATAAAACAATGAACACACTTGGCCACTAAAAGTAAATAATCAGCAAACACTACTTTTCAGGTGCTCTAGAAGAAGTTAAAGAATATTCCACAGTGCTTACTTTCATCCACTTCTGAAGCTTGTTTAGGAGCACTCGTTTAGTATCACAGTTGTAGGTTCATGGTCACCTCTGCCACCTCCTCGCTGTGTGACCTTTTGCAAGTGACTTAATCTCTTGAAGCCCCTATTTTCCTTATCCTTAAAGTAGGGATAACAGCCTCATCTTGTCAAGTTGTTGGGAGGATGGGGTGAGATAAGGAATGCCACGTGCTCATACACAGTCACTGCCGCAGAGTAGGCATATAAGTAATGATAGGTATCATCACCGTCATCATCATGATTGCTGCTGTTATTTTTTTTTCCAGTTTTATTGAGACATAATTGACATATAACATTGTGTGAGTTTAAGGTATACAACGTGATGATTTGTCACATGTTATATCATGGAACAATTACCACAATGAGGTTAGTTAACACATTCATTTCCTCACATAGTTATCGTGTGTGTGTGTGTGTGTGTGTGTGTGTGGTGAGGACACTTAAGATCTACTTTCAGCAACCTTCAATACAGTGTTGTTAACTATGGTCACCATGCTGTATACTAGCTCCTGAGAACTTATTCATCTTATAACTAGAAGTTTGCACCCTTTGACCAACATTTCCCCACCCTGCGGCAATCACCATTCTACTCTCTGTTTCTGTGAGTTTGGTTTTTTTTTTAAGATTCCACATATAAGTGAGATCATACAGTATTTGCCTTTCTCTGACTTTTTTTGTTGCTATTATTTTTTATTCAAGTGATAGAGCCTGGAGAGTAAAACACTCATTCAATTTATTTATAGAATCCAGCTTAATAAGACAGACACATACACACACTCGCACAAGCACATGCAGGCAGCTTTCATTTACTACAATTGGACTATAGTAAAGGTTCATAAAGACACTAACTACTATGGAATCTTAAGCTGGATAGTATAAAATCTTCACTAATCATAAAATGTAGAAAGAGACATTAAATTTAGAGGGGTTGAAGGCAATAATGTAGCTCAAATTATTACCCTAGAATGTTCAGTAGCATGAAGAGTTAGGAGAGTCAGTGGCCCAAGGTCAGGGGAGCAGGGTTTTAATTCTGGCTTTACCATTCCCAAGCTGACAGCCTTTGGGAAACTTCTTCCTCCCCCGAGACCGCCTTTCCTTCATGGGAAACAGGTAATCAAGCAGGGGAAGAGAAGAGGGGAATTGAGAGTGTGTGAGGGGAGCATCCAGGGAGAGGGAAGGATGAGTGAAGGAGGGGCCACTATGATCGAGGGTCATGTTCTCAGGAGCTAGTATACAGCATGGTGACCATAGTTAACTTTCCAGTTCTCCTCTAAACAACAGAAACATCAGGGGCCTGTGGACCCCATGGTAAATAGCCCTGCTAATTACTATTCATTAACATTTAGCCTTCTTAATTACCATTAACCAGGACACTAGATAATGAGGTCTTTAACCTGCTCTGTAGTCCCAGGGCCAAACTCGGCCTGGACTCGTAGCAGGCACACAATATATGTTTGACGTTGAGGTAGTAACTGGCTTTGGTATACTCTCTGGGTATCCTGAATCAAATACATGTTAGATTAAGCTGCAAGTTAATTCTATTTGTAACTCACTTTTTCAGTGAAAATTTGTTTCTGGGCAAATTCTTTTATTGACAGTAAATAAAATACATACATATCACTGATAGGTGAGTGGCTCTAAGACTTCAGCAGGAAAAAATATATAAGTACAGGAACTCAGAGCAAGGAATGTAAGGAAAGAAAATAAGGAGATCAGCCAAAGAGAAACAGAAATGCCTGCTGAAACTATACAATCATCTGGGAAGTGCTGAAAAGTTTTCACATGGTGCGCGCACGCTCTCTCTCTCTCTCAAAGCCTTTCTAATGCCTCAGTGGCAAAGAGACGTGGCTCACAGGGACAGAGGGGAGGGAAGAGAATAGACAGGTAGCTGAAAGCCACCTGTGGCAAACCTGACATGTCTTTGAAGTCTCAGATTTCATATGAGCATTTCACATGAAGCTGGCTTTTGACTCCATAATGTATCAGTTTGTTTTTATTTTAAAATGGTGTTAAATTATTTATATTACTTAACTCTCTCGTGCAAGTAGGTAAGCAAAACTGATGCTCTAAAACGCACCCAGTGGCTTTTAGGACCCCCTAGCCACCGTCAAGTATGTGTATCGCACTTTAAGAAGCATGGTTCTTTTAACTGAATAAACTATCAAAGTAATACATGCCTTTGGTTTTAAAAATCAAACAGAATAGAAGAACTTACAATGAAAAGCAAGAATCCCATCCCTACCTGTTTCCATCCCCAGTCTCTTTCCCCAGAGGAAACAGCTTTGGGGTACAACTGTTTTTTACCTCTTAAGGGTCACTTATATGTCGGCAAGTGTTTATATCGCTAGTTCTTGATTTATGAATTATAGACAACATCCTTAGAGCTCCTGCTATGATAGATGAAAATTTAGTTCTCTGAGACCACCTGCCAACTCCTACCTCTGCCCCCATCCCCCACTTCCCTCAGTGCAGTGAATTCACTCTTTTTACTTCAGTATATTTACACCATTAGGAGCATGCTTCTTTTCTATTCCAGATGTTTCCTTCTGCACAGAGCATTTTTCCTTATCATCCCTGGCCTTTTGTCCCACCTGTTATTTTTCCTCTCCATGGGGGTGGAACGAGCTGCCGGTTGGTGGGTGACAACCATTGTTTCACCCTTCTCATCTGGGATAGCCCATCTCCCAGATGCCTTGGACATGGGTATTTGGCTCCTCCTCCCTCCACCCAGACCAATGAAAGGTACCAGCCTGGCTAAGAGTTTCTCTCTGCTGACTCAGATTTTCCCTTGGATGCCTTTTCCAACGTCTGAACTGACCAGGTAGGGAGTTAGCAAAACGAGCTCCAATCTCCAACCCAGTCTTTATCAATAATAACGGCGATGTTTTGTTCTCTTTCTACTGACTCTTTGGTCTTTTCATTTGGTTCGGAACATGGGTAAAGAAGGTATCATTTAAAAGACTCCTCAAATACCCCAGCATCCTTTTCTTCATTTCCCAACCACCAAGGACAGTCTGTCTTGACTTTCCACTTTGAAAAATGAGGCTGTCATCACTCCTGCCCGTCCCATAACCTCCATCCCTTGCAGGATTTTCAGGTGCCTATCCAGCCCTCTCAGACCTCAGGTTGATCCTAGTTGTACAAGGCCAGCCCAGGGTGAGTTCCGGGTGAGCTCATGCCCTGAGCATTCAGGCAGGTAAGGCAATGTCTCAGGATGGACTGATGAGGTGTTCAGTGCACAGAGGGGCGGGCCAATCCAGCCAAGCCAAAAGGTAGGCAGAGCCTGTTAGGACACAGACCCCAACAGCCATTCCCGCAATACAAGCCTGCCTTCTGGGCCAGCTCATTTTTCTCTCGGATTTGGCAGTTAAAAATGACTCAGGACTATTAAAATTTTTCATAAATACCTTACCCACAGTGTAGTCTGGTTGTGATACCACTAGAATAATTAAAGTTCCTCTGCCAGAATTGATTCCCAAAGAGAACATCTTGTGTATTTGCCTAACACGAGGACCAGATGTCATGTTTCAAATATTGTTCTTAAGATTTTGATTTACTATCATATGTGTCTAAAAGATGTTAAGGGATTATTTTTCCAATTATATTGAGCTTAAAAAAAGCATATAATAACCCAAAGCAGATATTTCTAGGGTCTTTTATTTACTTTATATATATATGTATATACTATAATTATATGTTTATTATACTATACATATAATTTACCTATACACATATAATTTCTTCTATACATATAATTTATCTATACACTTTTAGAGCATTAACATTTAAAATAATATTAAAAAAATTTTTTTTGTTTTTTTTTGCGGGGAGGGGAGGTAATTAGGGTTATTTATTTATTTTTTTTAATGGCGGTACTGGGGATTGAACCCAGGACCTTGTATATGATAAGCATGTGCTCTGCCACTGAGCTATACTTTCCCCTCTTAAAATAATAGTTGACCCATGGAATAAAAGTTCTTTTATTCAAAAGACAGAGAATCTATTTTAGAAAACAGCAAACCAGTTTTCTAGACCAGTACTTAAACATCACTTTCAGACTAAGCCCCAAGATGCCCGACAGCATCCAACACAACATAGACACACCCCTATAAAGAATTAGTAACTATTAAAAATCTTGTTTTAATACCAAGGTTTCTAACTTTGTACTGAAAGTCAAAACACAGCTTTTAAAAATTTCAATCAATGCATGAGCCTTTAAGGTGAACAAGATATAGAACTCACCTCCTTAACAATATTGTGGGCTTCATCAGCATTGAAGCCAACCTAAAGAGGGAGAACAAAAGATAAAGTTGCTTTCAACACAGACGTCCTTTTCCTGGTAGCTATGATGTTACACAGAATACCCTAGGCTGGCCTAGACAGGTGTTAGTGACAGGAGACCACAGTGAAAAGGGGCAGCAAGTCTGCTGAGTCTACTAATCCCACCTTGATCACCTCTGAAATCGCAAAATGCTTTCCCCACCTACCTCCCTGAAGATTTCGATGCATTATGTTGAGACAAAGCCTGGGCAACTACATTTTTTTTTAAAGTGCTTTACTGGTAATTCTGATGAACATCTGAGATTGAGGATCACTGTATTGTAAAGCTCAGGAAATAGCAGAAGGTGGATATAAGGATGTATGTGTTATCAGTACACAGCAAATGGTTGCAGCTAAGTGAGAATGAGGTGGACCATGAGAAAAAAATGCTGAATAGATAATTTTCTATTTTTTTTAACTTATGCTTGGCAAAAATGTGGCTTTCCTAAGTTAAAGGTTATGAAAATACTTGATCATTCCAAATTAATGTCACTTTAATACATAATAGGTCTGGCAACTTAGTCTTTCCTGTGGAGATACAAGTTTGATACAGTCTCGAGTTAAAAGCAAGTATTTTATCTTTGTTTTATATTAAAAAAAGATTCTGTTGGAAAATAAAACCAGCCCATGCTTTGCAAAAAAAAAAAAAAAAAAAAAAGCAAGTATTAATGACAAGGAAGTGTCCAAGAGTAGAGAACTAGGCTATGTGACAAGATTGCAGTCTAAACCAAAACACTTCAGGTAATACATGCTTTGTTTCTATGGAGATATTTTTAGGTGCTTTATGATATCGGGTTTGTAAATCCCACTGCACAACTTAAAATTAGTTCAAAAGCAAGTAAATTCTAAAAATAAGTCATCTTGAGTACAGATTTAAAATAGTTTCAACTCATTTAATTACATCAGATAATTCCCCAACAACAAAAGAATAAAAATACCCTAAATAATTAGGAATATGTCATGAAAACAGGTCTCACAACTGACCCTATTAAAATGATCATTTTTCCTTAAAGTAAGGTCCTTATCTATTTTCAAAAATGGTCTACAAATTAAATAATGTCCATTTCTGGAAGGTCACCAGATAATCAGGTTGTACTGGGTGGCCACCGATGCTACCTGCATCATAGAAGTTATGAATTTAAATATGGTCTTAGCTTCTGCAGAAGCCCACGCCCTAAAGATGAATGGTTCAGAAACCCCTTCCAGGAGTCTAATAATACACCATTTTATGCTGCAACTCCACCACGTGCCTGTCTACTTTTATTTCACCGTACCATTCACCTGTGGCCACCACTGGGCAGAAAATGTCTTTGTTCTGCCCTGTCACAGGTTATGCTGGGATCCAACAGGCCTCATCCTCGTCATGGTTAAAGTGAAACCAGAGTTGTAGTTGTGTAAGTCAGAGGCCCGGGTTCAAGCAGAGCATCTGTCATTCCTGGCAGTTCTAACTTTGAGCAAGTCACTTAGGCGCCATGAAAGTCAGAGTACCCCATCAGTAACAGGAAGATGACAACTGACATCACGGGGCTCTGGTGAGGTTTCGTGGAAGCCAGAGTCAGTAAGCAAGAGCTCCTAATCCATAAAGCACCTCCTTCCAGACCACCCAGGGGAGAGTGCCCGGGAGCGGGAGCGGCTCTGCCACCTGGGCCTCGCTTGGCGGGGATGCGGCACCTGCTTTGGGGACACTAAAGGGCAGAGGAAGCAGCCGGGGAGACCGGTTTCCAAGGCCCGCCCGGCAGAAGGGCGGCTCCCGCCACCCCATCCACACCCCATGCACCGCACCCTGAGTCAGGCATTCCACCCCTCGACCCCGACCCCACCGCCGGTCCCCAGTACTCCCCCATCCTTCCACCCCGACTCTCAGCCCACCCTCAGGGCCTCCGGGTGGGGAGCCGGGGATGGGCGAGGCGGATCCCCGGCCCCGAGGAGAGGACCCGGGCTCGGAGGACGCCGCACCCCAACTCTCGGGGACACCTGGCGCCGGGAGACCACCCGGCGGAGGCCAGACGGCGAGGCGGTCGGGGGCGGGGGTCGCTCGAGGGCGGCAGAGGGGCGGTACCTCATCGCAGGGGCGGTGGTACTCCTCCATGGTGGCGCCGGCTCTCCCGGGGGGGGCGGAGCGACGGGCGGGTCGAGCTCCGCGGCCGCGCACTGGCCTCCAGGGAGACCCCGCCCCCGTTTATGCCCCGGGGCGTGCCCCACGCAGGCCCCGCCTTTGCGTTGCAGTGACACCACCTTCCTGGCCCCCCCCTTCCCTCCTCTTTACCCGCAGGGTTCCCGTGGCGGGAACCGTCTTCCCGCTGCCTTTCGACCTCTCAGAAGATGAGGGATGGGTGTTAAAGAGCTGGAATTTGTGCTCATGTGGGTCAAATGGGGTGTCAGTCTGTCTAGACTCAGTATTATTCATTGAGTGCCCACTGGCCTGGTTATTTGCACGTATTCGTACATCATCCAGCAAATAAGTGTAGTGAATGCAATGGTGAACCAGCTGCCTTGATTTGTCTTCTTACTAGCTATGTCACTTGGAAAAATTAGCCTCCCAGAGTCTCAGTCTTCTTGTATGAAAACAAAATTATACTTATTTCATGGTTAGTTGTGAGGATTAAATAAGATGCTGTATACATTCCCCCTCCTAAAGTAGATGCTCTTTAGACCCCTCCTCCTCCATGACTATGTAAATAAAAATATTTGATTTATAGGCAAGAAGGTACAAATATACTAAATTAAATTATAAATCTTAGCAGAGCAATGGTTAAATTTATTTCAAAATTACAAAATGTTAGATAAGCCTAAGGATTTTCTCATTTAAACCCATGACAACCCAGCAGGTTTGGTTCTGTTACCATCATCCCATTTCTCAAGATGAAACTAAGGTACAGAGAGTTGAAGTAATTTACCCAAGGTCATATATCCAGTAAGTAGTAGAAAGATTTCAACTCAAATAGACTGATAGCAGTGTTGCCAGTGGATGTACCTGGTGTTCCAGGTTCTTGTCCCGTCCCAGAAAGAATTCAGAGACAAGATGCGGAGGTTAAGAAACTGAAGTGAGGATTCATTAAGGGCTGGATACTACACTTTGAAAGGGAGAGCAGGCAGGCTCAGGAAAGCAGCTGCCCTGTGTTTCTTTGGCAAGTTGGTTACATAGACTGTAAAAATGAATAGGCAGAATATTCACTAGGGAGGGAAGGAATCTGGGGTCATATTCTCTGATTTTCATCCCAGCTCCACCTTCCCAAAAGGAGAAGAGATTTTTGTCCGTATTTAGTCTGGATTGGAAGTGTCATGGCATCAGTGCATGATGGGTACTTTTAATCTGCAAGGCTAGTTTTATTGAAATAAGGACATAATGAACAAAAGGTTACATTTGGACACTGGAGATTCCTGCCTTTTCTCACCTTTCTTTGTTGGCCCCAGGCTGCTCATCACCCCAAAAATTGTGACCACTTATCAACCCAGAGGTTCCTGCTTTTCCTTCTCTGCCCAGGGACCCCTGGTGCTTACATGATGCATGGTTTCCTGCATTTTGCCTGTGCCCCTCCTTTCTGCCCAATTCCTGCCTTTTGGCCTGTGTCCCCCTTTCTCTGCTCATATCTAGCTATCTGCCTGCTCTAACAGCAACACTCAAGTTCTTAAACACTGTATTAGTTTCCTGTTGCTACTGTAACAAATTATGAAAACGAGTCTGCAGGACTGTGTTCCCTTTGGAGGCTCTAGGGAAAAATTCATTTCCTTGGCTTTTCCAGCTTCTAGAAACTGCCTGCATTTTTTGGTGTAGGATCCCTTCCTCTATCTTCAAACCCAGCAGTTTAGCATCATTTATCCTTGCTGACTTCTACTTCTATCCTCGTGTCTTCTTGTCCTGTCTTGCTCTCAAGATCCTTAATGTAATCATATCTGCAACAAACATGCCTTTTGCCATGCAAGGTCACATGTTCACATCGTCAGGGATTCAGATGTTGACATCTTTTTTAGGGAGAGTCATTATTCAGCTTACCACAACCACTATTCTGTTTTTTCCCTCAAAAATCAAAGTTGGAGGGTTCATTAGTCATCTAGTCCAACTCTTATTTTACTAGTAAAACTGCAGCTCAGAGAGGTGAAGTAACTTGTACAAGAGCACGGAGCTGTTAACTGAACCCCTGGGTTTCTGACTCTCAGGCCCCTCTATTCTCTGCTCTCACTTTATGAGCTTAGAACAAAATTGGCCTGTTTACTTGATGATGTGTAGTTTGTTACTGGTTCTTCTGAGTTATAGATCATCAAGATTACTGTAGAAAAGCAATCCCAATTCATAGAGGAAGTGCATTTCTCCTTTTTCAGGACTTTTTTTTATACAAAGTTATTCTCCTGTGAGCAATTTCAATATCATATGAGGTGACTTAGTATTGTTCTTGTGAACCCCTTACTTCCCAAAGAATTGTTTCTGTATCTAGGTAGGTCAAATACAGAAATAAAACAAAAAATCTTAAAACTACAAGGACCACTCTATCATATCTTGGGTTTATGATGTGTGGTAATGAAACTGAGTTCCTTTGCCTAGTTTATGATTAACCTCTCTATCCAAAACTTTGTTCCCTTTCTTGTTCTGTACCTGTTCCTCCACAGGATTGGGGAGTATCAAAGAACAGGGTGGAATTGTAACCGAGCAGGACCTTATGGGGCCTTTTCAGGATAGATACCCCCCCCAACCATGTCCTCCACATGCCTTTTGTTGGGAAAACTTTAGCCTTCTAGGCCTTCCCCAAATTCCAAAAAAATCAGAGAAGTGAGAAAAAGCAGAAACAAAGGAAAACAGTCAAGCAAGACAAAATAATGATAGTTTAGCCATTAAACAAAGTCAAGGACCTTTATTTCCTTCTCAAGGGCTATAGCAACACACAGCCCTACCAAGTATTTGGCTTCCTAACACGACAGTCTTAGGGTATTCAGACATCTTACCTGGAAGCTCAAGTTTCCAAGTGTGAGTGTTCCATTAAGCAAGGCAGAAGCTACACCTTCTTTTGGTGTCACAAGTCCTTCTAGTCTGACGAATCACGCCGCATCATTTCTACCATACTCTAATCACTGAAGCAGTCACAGCCCACTCAGACTCGATAGGAGGGAACATGGAACCTACCTTTCAATGGCAGAACTGTCAAATAATTTGGGGGCCATGCTTTAAAATCACCACAGCTTTATTAATTTAGTATCTTGGTTGCAAGTAACAGAAGATTCAAGTAAGATGGGCTGAAATAATAAGGACATTTGTTTTCGGGCATAGAGATGTTCCACATTGGTTCAGCTGCTCAACAATTTTTTGGGAGCCTCTGTGCTTTCCATCTTTCCATTCTACTATCCTCAGCATATGAGCAGTCGTTAGTCATGGTCACACGTGGCTGCAGCAAATGGTATCACAAGGAATAAAGGTATCACATTCAATGAAGAAAATGAACATTGACTTGGGTTGATCAATTTTTCTTAGGAAAGCTAATCTTTCCTTCAAGTACCCAGGAGTCTTCTCCTCAGGTTCCATTGGCCAACATTGGGTCACGTGATTCCTCCCTTGGCAAAACCTATGGAGAAAACGTTTGGCATTTTTTCTTCTATGATGAAAAGTGAATGCTGTTAGAGAGGAAAAAGGGATGTGAAATAATATTTGGTCAGAAAGTCCTTACCAACTATTTTCATGCCGTGGTCCATATATGAAAGACAGTAATAATTGTGCTTGACACTGGAATTTGACACAACATTGTAAAATGACTATAACTCAAAAAAAATGTTAAAAAAAGGTATTTCATTTTTCTGCAAAAAAAAAAAGACAGTCATATTTGCATAGTACATTGGGGTAAACGAGAGGGGCTTTGGAGACATGTTTATGGTGTTTAGTTAAAAATTATTTTCTTTAAGTTATATAATTCTAAGGGAAAAAAAGTAGAAAAGGTGTTAAAAATTGAATTTGTGAAAACTTCCAAATGAAATCTTTCAAATCCTTTAATGAGACTCTCAAGTTTGCTTTCATGAACATAGCATTTTATATCTGGGCTTTTGCTTAAAATAGCTATAAGCAATTTCTGTTTGAGAGATTTTAATAATTATTTTTCCTCTAAATCTTAATAGATTCTATTGTTGAGAAGTGTGCTTCATAGAAGTAACTGTGAAAACATTTAGACCCATTTCACAAACCATTCAAATTATATTTCAAGGCTTCTATAATGGTAGTCTGAGTAATTAGGACTAACCCTTTCACTGCCAATTGGGAAGGTTGTACAAAATACAATCAGCGTTTGCTCAAAGAAATTGGAGTTTTAACGATATGGGGAAGAATTATGGATCTAAGACCTGGAGAAGAATGAACCCTCGAAGCATAAACAGGGCATTTGGGAAAGATTTTCCCCCTGGCAGGAGAGAGGATGCAAAACGTTTTGCTCATGGGCCAAGAGGTAAAATAATCAGATTCCATGCCTTGTCAAGGAGGAGTTCTCTGCTAAAAATCCTATTTTGGGTTGAGAATCCAAGGATTACACCCTAGGAAAAGGGTGTAAAACAATGAAACTTGATCTCACAGGCACCAAAGCTCAGGTTTAAATTATGTCAATTCCTGAAATCGAATTAAGGTGATCTGGCGTGGCTAATGCCTGCAGCCAACTTCCAGAAGCAAATGTAAATTCTTTTTGGAGGAAGAAAACATTATCCTAGGCCTCAAATTAGGTATATCATTGTTCACATACATCATCAGGTGCACAATAAAATATAACTAGGCACATAAAGAGACAAAACAATGTCATCATAAATCAATAGACAATGGGAACAACTCAACAAGGGATGTAGATGTGGAATTATCAGAAATAGACTTTTTTTTTTAAATTGGGGGGGAGGCAATTAAGTTTATTTTTTCAATTTTATTTATTTATTTACTTTAATGGAGGTACTGAGGAGTGAACCTAGGACCTTGTGCATGCTAAGCACGCACTCTACCCCTAGAAATAGACTTTAAAATAACTATGCTTAATGTATTTAAAGAGATAAGACAAGATTGAGAATTTCCTCAAAGAACTGGAAACTATGGAAAATATACAAATGGAATTTCTGGAACTGGGAAATACAATAACCAAAATAAAAACTTAAAGGATGGGTTCAATAGTAGTTTAAACAAAACTGAAGATTTAATTAGTAAAAATGTTTAAATAGGTCACAAGAAAATATTCAGAATGAGGCATAAATGAATGTAAAATACTTAAGAAATCATAGAAACAAAAGGAATACCATAAGAATGTTTAACATACATAATTGGAGTCCCAATAGGAGATGAGGGAATGGACAGAAAAATATTTTATGAAATAATAGCTGAAGATCTTACAAAAATGATTGAAGAATTTTATTAATCAGCTCTTCCACAGGAAGCAGAGGAACACTCAAAATATCATAATTCAATAAGAATTTCTTTACAATGATGTGTGTTGGGGAGGTAGGTATGGGAGATCCAAAATGAATAGTTCAGGAACCTGATACAGTCTACCACTTTTGCCCCTCAGCATTCATCCTCTTGACCAGCTACGGAGGCAGAGATTATTTCGTATTATTTGATCCTCTCACCTCTTTTTTAATATATATTTTTATTGAAGTATAGTCAGTTTATAATGTTGTATCAATTTCTGGTATACAGCATAATGTTTCAGTCATACATGAACATACATATATTCGTTTTCATATTCTTTTTCACCATAAGTTACTATAAGATACTGAATATAGTTCCCTGTGCTATACAGCATGAAATTGTTGTTTATCTATTTTATATATATTGGTTAGTATCTGCAAATCTCAAACTCCCAATTTATCCCTTCCTACCCTTTCCTCCCCTGGTAACCATAAGTCTGTTTCTGTTTTGTAAATAAGTTTGTTTGTCTTTTTTTTTTTTTGAGATTCCATATATAAGTGATATCATATGGTATTTTTCTTTCTCTTTCTGGCTTACTTTATTTAGAATGACAATCTCCAGTTCCATCCATGTTGCTACAAATGGCATGCTTTTATTCCTTTTTATGGCTAAGTAGTATTCCATTGTATAAATATACCACCTCTTCTTTATCCAGTCATGTTGATGGACATTTAGGCTGTTTCCATGTCTTGGCTATTGTAAATAGTGCTGCTATGAACATTGGGGTGCAGGTGTCTTTTTGAATTAGAGTTCCCTCCAGATATATGCCTAGGAGTGGAATTGCTGAACCATATGGTAAGTCTATTCCTAGTCTTTTGAGGAATCTCCATACTGTTTTCCACAGTGGCTGCACCAAACTGCATTCCCACCAGCAGTGTAGGAGGGTTCCCCTTTCTCCACACCCTCTCCAGCATTTGTTATTTGTGGACTTTTGAATGATGGCCATTCTGACTGGTGTGAGGTAATACCTCATTCTCTCCCCCTTTTAACTTCACCACCTTGTATGAAGGACACCAATCATGGCTAATATTTCTGGTTTCAAGTGGCTGCATGACCAACTTGTTCTCACATTAGAATGACACCATGATTGATGGGTTGCCTCTATGTGTCAAGCAGCATATTTTAAACTGCTCATATATTACATTTATATGGACCCTGTGATTACCAGTGTAATGTCACCACGGGGATGAATCAATGTGGTGGTGTACAATTATGGGAGATGAGAGACTCCTTCAAAGCTGCTCTAGAGGCTTTCTAGTTTTTTAATGCATGTTTTTCATTTTACATTCACAACTCTTAATTTCTATTTTCCCTACTTGTGCTTTCCAAAGTTATAAGAAGATCCCAGGTAACTCTATAATCCTTATTAGTACTTTTGTTACCCATGAGACTAAATGCTACATACAACCACTTGACCCCCAATGCTTTGCCCTCCACATACATTTCACCCTCTGGTGATAATGAATTACTCATCCCCTGTGATTCTCAGCAAGAAGATTATCCTTGGATAATGGAATACTGCTCAGCCATAAAAAAGAATAAAATAATGCCATTTGCAGCAACATGGATGGACCTTGAGATTACTATACTAAATGAAGTAAGTCAAAGACAAATACTATATATCATCTATATATGAAATCTAAAAAAAAATGACATAAATGAACTTATTTACAAACCAGAAACAGACTCATAGACATAAAAAACAAATTTATGGTTGACACAGGAGAAAGGGGCAGGGAGAGATAAATTGGGAGTTCGAGATTTGCAGATACTAACTGCTACATATAAAATAGATAAACAACAAGGTCCTTCTGGATAGCACAGGGAACTATATTCAATACCTTGTAATAGCCTATAATTAAAAAGAATATGAAAAAGAGTATATATATGTGTGTGTGTATACAAATGAATCACTATTCTGTACATCAGAAATGAACACAACAGTGTAAATAGACTATACTTCAAGAAAAAAATGAAGATGAAGCAATAAAAAAATTTAGGCCAATAACTGAGAAAATTAGTCACCAGAAGTACACTTTGAGAAATACAAAAATCTATTCTTTTGGCAAAAGACAAATAATCCTAGGTAGAAATTTGGGCAAAATAGACAAAAATGAAGAGTAATTAAAGGAGTAAATTTGTGGAAAAATTTAATGATTATCAACTCTATAACACAATAATGATAATGTCTTATGGAGTTTAATAGATATGTCAAATTAAAATACAAGTTAACAGTATAAGATGGGAGGAAAATTAATCGAGTTAAAATGTTCAAAGACCTTCATTGTCAATGAAGTGGGTAAAAGTATCGACTTATATTTTGAGAAATCAAGGATGCATTATGCATTAGGTAAGCAATAAAGGAAAAGCTAAAAGCTGTGTAACTAATACAAGGTAGTAGAGTGGGGAAATGGAATAATAAAAACACTCAACTCAAAAGAAGGGGAAAAAGGAAAGGAAAAAAATAACATAGTATAGATGGGACAAATAGGCACCAAATAGTAAGATAATATATTTTAACCTCAATATATCATAATTATGATAAATGTAAATAAATCACATATTTCATTTAAAAGGCCAAAGGCAAAACATTACCCACCCATATGCTGTTTACCAAAGACATAAAAAATATCAGGAATGGAGATAAGTTGAAAGTAAAATGATGGAAAAGATATAGCATGCAACATTATCCATTATTATATATATGTACATATATTAATATAAGGCATATATATCAATATCAGATAAAGTAGGCTCTAAAGCAAAAAAAAATTACTAGCAGAAAAGAGACACATTTCATAATGATGAAAGAGAAAGTCAATTCAATAGGTAGACATAACTGTCCTATATTTGTAGGCATTTAACAAATCACCTCAAAACACAAGGAGTAAAAATTAATAGAATTAAAAATTAATAGAATTAAAATTCATTATTGTATGGCAGATTTTAACACCACTCACTCAACAAGTGACACAGAAGCTGGCAAAAGCATTCAGGAGATTTGAACAACTTGATGAACGCATTTTATCTAATTGACATGTGTAGAACTCTGAATGCAACAACTGCAGAATACTTATTCTTTTCTTTTTTCTTTTCTTTTTCTTGTTTTGGCTGGGGGAGGTAATTAGGTTTATTTATTTTTAGAGGAGTTACTGGGGATTGAACCCAGGACCTTTGAATCCAGGACCTCGTGCATGCTAAGCATGCACGCTAATGCTTGAGCTATACCCTCCCCCTCAGAATACTTATTCTTGTCAAGTACAAACAGAACTTTATATGAACTAGATTATCTTGCAGGGGAAATTTAATCAGCATTATTAGTATGAACAATGATTGCAATATGGTGATAGATATTATGCCTATGTGTTTTGTAGCTGACGGTCCTTCCGTTTCAAATCAGAGAAACATACACTCCCATCAGAAACCTTTTCTAGAATTAGGAAATATTAACTTTCCTGCAGAACTCTTCCTCTCTGAAAACTAGAGTTCATTTTTCAAGTTACAAGGTACCACTTTGGGAATGAAAAATTCTGTATACTTGATAAGACACTTAAAATCACAGTCATTAACACTCTCACTAGTAGAGCATCATATGTTATGTAAATGTTGATGGAACTCTCCAATTTGTAATGCTAACCCTGCTTCCCTATAGGTTCTGTTTTGGGTATCTGCTTCTACAGTTCTTTTGATACAGTTAAAAAGTGGATCGAGAGGATGGCCATGGCCCAGGTCTCAGTTGAGTCCCTGGGACGTGCCCCACCAAGTGTGTGTCCTTGGCTTCGCGCAGGAAAGAATTTAAGAGCAAGCCTCAGTTGAGTAAAGGTACATTTATTCAGAGAGATACATACTCCATCGACAGAGTATAGGGTGTCTCAGAAGGCAACAGAAAGGCCATGAGGTGTCGGGGTTAGGTGCTCAAAGTAAAAGTAAATACAGACTCCATAGATAGAGTGTGGTCCATCTCACTCAGAAGGGAGAGTGGCCAGGAGGCAAGGTGTTGCTAGTTTTCATGAGCTTGGTAACTTCATATGCTAACAAGTGGGAGGATTATTCCAACTACTTTGGGGAAGTGGAAGGGATTCCCAGGAATTGGGCCATCACCTACCCTTTGACCTTTTATGGTCAGCCTTAAAACAGTCGTGGCACCTGTGGGAGTACCATTTAGCATGCTGTTGTATTTCCTGAAAGTCAGATGATTGAAAAGAAAACAGTTTTTTTTTTTTTTTTAAAGAAAACGGTGTTGAGGCCAAGATCTAAGTAACAAGCAAGATCCTCTCCTACTTGGTACATCCTTTAAATCCCACTGTGGGTGTCAAAGCCAGGGGAGGGGTGGATTACTAGGAGTACAGAAACTTTGTATTAGTGTCACACCTGGGCGACAGTGTTTTTATCAGATTCTAGGATTTTGACTTGATCTTTCCCTGTCTTGTTGGTATATGGGGTGTTCTGGGGTATGAGTGAAAAAGGATAGCTGAGTACAAAGCCTCGCATTACTGCACTATGATGAGCGCACTGGGGGGGTTGGGGGGGAGGGAATTAAGTAGGCACCAAGGGAGGAAAAAAAAAGACTTTTCCATGCAAGTTGACCCCTTTCCTCCAAACTCATAGATTCTGTATGAGATGTCTATCTCTTTTTCCTGCCCTTGTCTCTGTGTGAATTTTTATTATGATTCAGTACTTGTTCATGCAGCTAAAGGTGAAGTTACAGTGATGTGGGTGGTATGCTCTGCTCATCCACACAATTGCAACAATAAGAATGTTTGGAGCTAAGGTTTGGAGGATTCATTCATTTGTGTGTTTTGGTCCCCTCTGCTCCTGCCATTTCTAGCAAAGGTAGTAATTTTTGAACCATTTATTTAGCTAAAAATTCTACTCATGTCATGGGTGATCCATGCCCCGTCTCATCCACAAATTACAAACTTGAAACCAATCTCAAGACTCAGCATATTTCCTTCCATCACAGAGGAAAAAAAAAATCTGTTTCTTATTTAGTGTCTCTCAGTGGAAAGAAATGCTGATCTTTTTGATTCGGGGTATATCATCTGACCCTGTTGTCTGTTACAGTGCTTTATTGCACTGGTGGGAGCTATAAACTGGTTAAAAAATAAATGTACTTCATGAATCCGCTATACTGATTTAGGGAAAGAACAGGTGCAAAGAGACCAATTAAGTCTCACCCAGCTCTTAATTTCTGTGATTCTTCTAAACCATGTCTCATGAAGGACATTTCCTGATGATTTTGAAGGACTGGAGTAAGGTATTTACCAGCATAAAATGCCTTCATTAAGTTTAGTCATTTTGCTCATCAAAAATCTGCAGCCTTATCAGAGGAAATCATTCATTGTCAAAGTTTATATGCTAATGACCCTTTTCATAGTCAAAGCACATTATAAATATTTATTCATAGGCCAGATGAGAACTGTTAAAGTGGTTAATTTTAAAACAACTTTTGTACAGGGAGAAAATAACACTGAATATGAACAAAATGAGCATTTACGTCATGGTTTCCACATAATAAAGCATTTCCTAAGCACTAGTACTAATCATGCATGTTGATTCAACACATCATATAGGCCTGGTTTTTAAATGCGTAATCAGATATAAACATATATAGTTTGACCTCAGTCAACATTAAGAGATGGTGGGTAGATTTCTTATGGCAACAGTCATCATTATATTCCATCCTCCTTAGGTAAAGACATGGATGACACAGATGTTGAACACAGCGCTGAAGCAGCATGATTAAACACATTTCTCCTTCCTTTATTCCAAGGTATAAGAATTAATAATTGGTCCTGACTAAAATGTTCAAGGCTCAACTGTCTCCTTGCAGACACAGACAAGAATGTGGAGAAAAATAAAAGCTTTTTATAAAGGGTTTTCTGCCTACATAGTCTTCATTCTGTTTCAACCCTAGTTAATGTTGGATGGAGTGTGAGATTCAGAGCCTGGAGATTGCCAGCCACTATGGGGAGGACATCAGGCCACTGTGGCAGGAATTTGTTCAAATGTGAAGGAGACCCTCTCTGGGGGCTTTCTACTAGAGGCTTCTCTCCTGGAGTCATTTTGGAATTAGGCTTTTAGCTATTTCTTTTAGAAATCATCACAAAATGAAGAAAGCTATGGTTTCCTTTGGTTCTTTGTTGACTAACAGTTCAATACAGCTGAACACTTGAATTGATCCAACTCATCTGCCTTTTCTCTACCTACATCCAGGCTGGTGGGGAAGTCCTTCAGTGAACAGAGGGGACCTCTGAAACTCCGTGGTCTCCATCCACAGTGGGGTTTTCGGAACAGCAGGGAAAACCTCTGGATAGTTCTCTGGTCTCCTCAGCTCTGGTTCTCTCCCATGGCCGTTACAAACATTCTCCCACTCACCATTCTAACAACTTGATGTTTGGCCTTTTTTTCTTTTTCTTTTTTTTAATTGAAGTATAGTCACTTTACAATGTTGTGTCAATTTCTGGTGTACAGTATAATAGTTCAATCATACATATACATAGATATATTCATTTTCATATTCTTTTTCATTATAGGTTACTAGAAGATATTCATTAACTTGAGATGTCTGTTTTTTCTTTAAGCAGTAATCTTTTGATGTTCGACTACCTGTTTTTTTTTTTTTTCAAG
The DNA here is from genome assembly GCF_009834535.1 of Camelus ferus. Classification (NCBI taxonomy): domain Eukaryota; kingdom Metazoa; phylum Chordata; class Mammalia; order Artiodactyla; family Camelidae; genus Camelus; species Camelus ferus. The sequence goes on from NC_045732.1 coordinate 36,621,455, forward strand.
AACTCTTATACATCCTGGCTCCTCCCATACCTCTTGGGATCAGTCCCCCAGAGCTATCTTAGAGACTGTATCATGAGTTTGATTTCTAAGTAATGGCCCAAATAAAACATAACATTTAGGTTGTGCATTGTTTTCAATTGACAGTTGACCAATCTAAGGACCCCAAGCAGACTTCTCTCCTTCACCTGAACTCTACAAGGAACCTGAGCCTTGGTACCAGCAGAGGCCTCTCATGCCCACTGGCCTCCTCAGAGAGTCCAGATGAATTTAGGTGAGTCTCTCCTGGTTCTCAGATCTCCTGATTATTGGCTGATGATCCTGAGTTTTATTTGGTGGTATATAACAGGTGCCTGCTTCCCCAGTTGAAAGACACTGAGACCACTGGACTGGGTAGGATTAGGTGAGAGGCTGGTCTAACATCTTTCCTAAATGAGGGGCATCAAAAGGCCAGCCTCCAACTAACACTCCAGCTGTTGCCAAACACAAGTTTGTGTGCCTGACACACAGTGAGGCCAAACAAACCAAAACGGTAGAATTTGGAGCAAAGAAGGTTTATTGCAGGGTCAAGCAAGGAGAACAGATGGGTTGTGCTCAAAAACCCTGAACTCTCTGTTAGTGCTTTGAATCATTTTTAAGAAATATCCCAGCCAGACGATATGGATCCTTTAAATTGGAGAAACTTCTAAATTTGGTAAATTTTTATAGAGCTCTCATTATGACAGCAATTTCATTGGTACCAAGCTAAAAACCAAGTTAGGTGAGAAAAATATGTATAAACCATGGTTAACCTAAGAACTCCCTTAGTTTAAAACAACCACACACACATACAAAAAAAAAAAAGACAAAACAAAAAAACAGTTTGGGAAGCTTTATTTGTGGTCTCTGCTTTCCCTCAATAGGTCTTACAGATACTAATAAAAATATTAGGATAATTAATATTAATTAGGTCCATTAACAGGGAAGTAAGAAAAAATTGAAGGAAAGTCTGGAGACTTCTTCCCAACAAGGTGGAAATTTTAAAAGGACTCATCCCAAATGGATACAGAAATCTTTAGATGGTTATTTTAAAATGGAATAAATAAAACAGACATTAATGGGTTTGAACAAAAGATTTTGATACAACACACCCTAAAGTTGGGTGGCCCAATGAGACCCCTTTATGGTCCCCAACATTAAAAAGGGCCCCAAACAAGTCTGCTCTTTTACCCCAGCTTAAAATGTGTGTGTGTGTGTGTATACATTTTATATGTATGTATATATAGCTGAAAGAAAATTTAAATGTATTTAAATTATATATGCATTTAAATATATATATTTAAAGGGCTGGAAGAAAACTGCACTGAGATACCTGACCAGCAAATATTTGGGGAAACAGTTAGGCCAATTATTAAGTTTAAAAAAATTAACAAAATGGTCTGAGTCCCTTGGCTCAACCGTCATTGGGGATCCCAAGACCTTTTTTACAAAAATAAATAAAATGGTCAGGATGAAAAGAAAGATTTCTGGACTCCTTAGAAGAACAAGTTTTGTTGATTGAGTCCTAATAGAAACTAAAATTAAAGGTATAAAATTTGATAGAATTAGATGAAAATTTATAAAAGTTAGTATATTTAAGTGGGCTTTATATAAGATAGTTACATCTCTTTTGCCTAATTATATTGTGGGATAGACAGGTCTCACTGGGGAACGCTTCCCCTGCCTGGTATAAGACAGGGCATATGAATCTGCCCCTCAGGAAATATTAAACAAACTAAGGTAACCAACAGGGTTACCTGAGTCCACACAATATAAAATAAAAAATAGAAGTTAATATTCAAGGGATAATAAAAAACAATACAGTTTTTTTTTTGTTTTTTTTTTGCTTTGGGTTTAACCTGTGCACTCAAAAAGAGGGCCTCTGTTGAATGCCTTGTGCAAACTTTTGAAGGCATGATAAATTGAACCCTAAAGTTCTAGAACATGGAACTCTTGAATTTCAGTTTAGTTGGAGATCATCTCACTGATATAAAAGAAAATTAAGAAAACTATAGTTGGGCAAATCAATACTTTAGTATCATTTAGGAGGCAGACCAGTTCTATGGAGAGTTAAAAGCAACTGTCTTTGTCTTGCAAATCTGTACAAATCAGAAATGTAAATACAGCCCACAGTGACCTGAGCCTGAGCCTAATTTGCTCAATCAGATAGATTGAGCTAGTTTCTATTAGGAAAAAAAAAGGAGGCAGAAGAAATGGCTTTTAAAACTCAAACCACCAGAAAGGCTCCCTCATTCAAAATCTAATTCACAGCTTCCTTAAAGATTTATTAAGTGCAAATACGAATCTTAAAAGTCTTCTCCACAAATAGTAAGTCCAACAAATATTTATTTCAACAGTTTTAAAGTGAAGCTGTGAGATTTCTTATGTCTCTTTATATGTCTGTGTACATACTATATATGAGAGCTTTACCTCCAGAAACTACTATCAAAATTAAATGTATAACTCTGTTTAATTGACTTAATAGTAAGCACTTATAAATTAAATCATACTAAACATGAAAGAAACTGGCCAGAATGAATTTCAGGTTCACGTGATCTAGGAAATATTCAATATTAAGTTAAAACCTGGTATCAAAGCTAGCTTCAGCTTGTTGGTTTAATCAACACAGAGTTTTATTGTACCTAGGTTTTCTAGCAGTCAGTAAGTTCATGTTACTTCTGGTTCAGAGTTGTCACAAGAAAAAAATTAACTTGGTATGAAGGTATTTTCATAAGTTGTAAAATAGAGGTAAATAAGAGTTTTCAGGTGAACTCTTTAGGAAAAGTATGTTTTAGGGATGTCTATCTAAAATACTTTCTCCAGATTTTTGGTGACTTAAAACTTTAGAGTTTTGCTAAATTAAGTCAAATGATGGGAATTCCTTGAATATCCAGGTCCTTCCAAATAGAATAAAATAGTAGAACATTAATTGCTAAGCAGATCTAAGTTGACCTACTTTTGTCTTGCTACCAGAGGAAAACTAAAAAAGTCTGGGGTTTATTCGACATGTCTTGAAGCACATGGAGAGAAGGAATTATGCTATGAGAAGGGGTATGTTTCTAGAGGTTATGGAATATTCCAAAGTTTGCCGACCAGGAAACGCTGGTATGACAAACAGTTCACAATTACTTGCTGCTTGTCGGTTTTCACTAGAGATTAAGGTTTTATGGGTTAAAACTGGAATAGGTAATTAAAACTACTAGAAATAACAAGGGAACCATTTCACTACACAAGGAAAGTAGGGTGTGTGTTTTCAGCAGAAGAAGGTGTGAGGAATTGAAATACATTTTGTTAAGGGGCAAGAGTGATTCTGTCCTAGAGCTGGTTGTTTCTGGATGGAAAAATAAGGGGCAAATTAATATGGATGCAGAGAGTTGTGGGAGTTTTGTAGAAAGGGAGCCCTGAAAAAGGAGTTTTGTGCATGGTCAGCCTGAGATGAGATTAAATTTAATTAAGTAAGTGGATTTTGTTATTAAAAGTAGGCTGGTGCAGGACTGGATTTGGTTCCTCTCTCAAGAGAACAAAGTTTTCTTGGACAACTGCTTTTGATAACAGGTTGTATGCGTTTCTTTGCTGTTAAGTTATCTGTATTTGCTTTTGAAATCTTTTGCCACTTTGGTTAAGTGAATGAGTATTGTGTCACAGTGACCCATGATCCTATTTGACCAAGTGTTTAAGTGTTTTGAAACTTTTTATCTTTTTTTTAAAACTGGAAACCTTTTTGATATTTTGACAATGTCCTAAATATCAAATTCTAACTGAAGTTCTTTTGACCCTTCAAAGAAACCGAGGCATCTCAGAGAGGAATGTTAAATTAATTAGGCATACTTGGTGTGTTGAATTACTTGAGAAGCACTGTCAACTAATTGGAGATAAACCTTCTTAGGTTATTCTGTATGGGTAAATATCATTAATATAGATACTTCAAAATTTATATGGAATTCCTAAAATTCTGACATGTCTTGGCACAAAGTCATCAGTCATAATTCTAGTTACTATCTTAAAATATGTGTCACAGAAATATCCAAGTTTCTTGTCAATGGCATTGTAAGCAGATCTTTAACCATGCCATTTTAAGTCTTTTGTCATTTATAGACAATCATTGTTGGCTCTGATGCTTTTATGAAATGAAGGTCTTCAAGAAGATTCATAAAAAGAACATTTTGACAAATAAGTTTCTGAAACTTTTAGATCATACCATTGAACTGGGTAAGAAGTTACAAAACTAGTGGAAAACCTGATCACTTCGTCCAGATCAGCAGGAATTAGTTGACATGGGACTGAATGAACTGATAAACATGATTCATAATATTGTGACTTTTTTCTGAAATATATTGGCTTTTAATCTTTGTTTTCCGTAAAACCTTTGCTCTTATGCTAACTATGACCTACAACAGGTTGCTAAGGTATACCTTTTTTAACGAAGATGAAACATTTATCTTTTTCTCTCTACCTGATCCTTCCGGAATTTGGCTTCTCCAGCTGGCTCCCCTGTGGACTTGATAGCTTACTGAGAACAGATTACAACGTTACACTAATCATTGTTTTAATTTGTTCTCTCTTGTCATTTTCACATTATTTATGCCATGTGCCTGTCTCTGCTGTACTATGACTTAATTAACATTACTAGCTTTATTACTTATATCCTGTCTATTTTATAAGATTGTTGTCTCTTGCATTACCCAGTGTGTATCCAGGCCTCTGACAAAATTAATGATGCCTACACCTCTTGAGGTATCATATACATATATACACACACACACACATATATATATATATATATATATATACAAACTCTGCATAGAGTAATTATAATAGTGCAACTCCTGATATGGGAAGAAATGACAAGGGGAAACACTTCGTAGATCATAACAGACTAGTAAAACAGGTGATCCAGAGAATTTTAGATTATCGACAGGACCTGATCCAAAAGTTAGCACACTGAGTGGCCCATCAACAGAATCTTTGCCTCATCTGGGAAGGTGCCTTCCTAGCACCATGGGACAAAATTGGTCATGAAATGCCTCCCAAACTTTGTTCGAATTAATGACCAAGAGGAGGTGCTGTTGACAAAGCATGTCACCTACCATTTCAGTAAACAAAGGATGTTGCCATCATCAAGCCATCATCAGCCACCATGGATAGTACACCCTGAGGGGATCCATGGTGGAGACAGACAGGATACTGGCCCTAAATAGTTAAGGTGCACATGAAAGGAATGATATTAATAAGCCCAGACTCTTGCATCTTCCAATAGAGAGAAAAGCACTAAATTTATTAACTTAAGATGTCTGTGTTTTCTTTAAATAGGCATAATCTTTTGAAGTTTGAGTCCCTGAGTTTTTGTTTTTGTTTGTTTGCAAAAAACTCCCGTATATCCTGGCACCTACCTTACTTCTCTGGAACAGTCCCTCAGAGCTATCTGAAAAGCTATCTCAGGGCCTTACATCCTCAGTAACGCTTCAAATGAAACATAATTCTCAACTTTAAGGTTGTGCATATTTTTTCAACCTTAAAGCAGGATAAACCATGCTCCCTATGTACTTGTAGAGCTGAGATCAATGGCTGATTCAATAAATGTTTTTGTTTTAAAATTAATGAATGAGAGCTAAAAGGGTTATGTGTTGGGGCAGAGTTGTTTTATGAAACCCAGAGTTTTTATGGTTCAGTTTTAATAATTTTTTTCCTTTTGAAGTCCCCTATTATAGTCTATACTGATAGGTAGTCTTTCTTCAACTAAGTGGTGCTATTGAAATACTTATTTGTAGTTGTTTGTTTACTTTTACATCAGCACAGTCTCTGTCCCTGACTAGTTGTCAAGTTTATGGCATTTATGTGTTTTGCTAACAAGAGACTGCTAATGTGTAAATTTCCCAGTGAGTTATTTATCAGAAAGTTACATAATAAAACTCAATGTGAAAAGGAGAAGCTGCCTAAGAAAATATTTTGATAGAATTATACTTATTTATTCTATTGTATTTATTAGAGCCTTGCATATAACATGTTAGATACCAATGACATGGTTGAACAAAGTGTGCTTCCCCCAAAAGAAAAGCATTCATCCATTTACATATAAAATTAAAATGAAGGTACAAAAGGTCAACTTCAAAACAGAGTATGTCATCAATTAAAAAAAAACTATTTAAGGCCTATCATTTAAAGGTTATATTTGAAGTCCAGATAAAATCAATTATCCACTTCCAGCTATCACATTTCACATTGTGAATCTCTCTTGAAGAGGAGTAGAAGAAAAAAGCAGAATAAAATCTGTTTCTGTGTTACCTTTCATCTAAGTAGCCTAAAACAAATTTTGGTATTATGTCTTTGGTTAGTATACCATGATTTTAAAAACTGTAGAATAAAATTAATACATATTTTTATTTAAAATAACTATTTCAACCATAGTGGGCTGGTATATGCTAACACTAGCCTGGACTTTGAGGGATGGGGGAAGAAGGGAAGGAAGTTCATGCTTTAGCTGAGGTGACATTTAGAAGAAAGGTAGATATAACCAGGCTAAGAAAGGTGAAATTGCCAGGAAGGAAAAAACAGAATGTTCAAAAGCATGGAAGCATGAGAAAATACAATGCATGTGGAAAACTAGAAATGTTTCCATTTGACTAGGAAAAGGGTACATGTTGAGATGTAAAAGAGTCCTTAATATATAGAGGGTAGATCACCCAGGGATGTATGCAGAGTGAGGAGAAGAAAGGTACACAGAGGTCCAAACACTAGAGAATACTCACATCCAAGGAATGGGCCAGAAGAGACCCCCTAAAAAGATAGAGAACAATTATGAAAGAAGTGAAATCACACACACAAAAATCCCCAAAGTAACAGAATAAGTGAATTGCATTAATGACTGATTTTTTTATCCCTCCTTGTATCTACTCCTATTATTATTTTTTTCTACTCCTATTATTATGTACACTTTCATTGTCTGCCTTTTCTGACTCTAGGCTTGATCACATAACATGCTTTAGCCAGTGGAATGTTGGCAGATGTGATAGAGATTTGAAAAGAAGCTTGTACAATTGGGCCTGTACTCTTGTATCTCTGCTGTGAGAAGGACTAGTCTGAGTAGCTCACTGGTCATAACAGAAAAATAAACTATCCCCAACCAGATCCAGCCTTGATCAAACAGCCTCCATCTGACCCACCGACTTGTGTTAAAATAACTAATCATTGATGTATTAAGTCATTGAGTTTTGGGGTGGATTGTTATGCAGCAATAGCTGATTAATACATGGAGTTTCAAAAAGTGATCAGTGGTGTGGAAAGCCAGAGAAAGAAAAGAAGGATTGAAAATATTACATTGACTTATGCAATTAGAAGATTTCTGTTGATCTTAATCAGGGCAGCTTCAGAATTGGTGGATTCAGGCCCACAACTGCAGAGGATTTGAAGAGTGTAAAGATATATTCAATCTACCATTTTATGGAAACAGACCACAATTGCAGTGTGGAGAGATAGAGGGCAATAGCTAGTGGATATCGATAAAGGGAAAGGTGCTATATGAAGATGGTAGAGATGTGAGTACCTTTATGCTTAGGAGACAGAACCAGCAAAGAAGGAGTGGTTGAAAATACAGAAGAAGGGAGAATGACTTATGCAGAGTGATCCCTGAGCATGTGGAAGGAGAGGACCACTAGAACAAAAGAGGAGGAAATTGCCTTGGTTAGAAGAAGCGGTCCTTCTACACTAAGCTGAGAAGATAAAATAAGTGTTGTCATAGATAAAGTTAAGTTCCCAGAAAAGAAGGGAAAAGAGAAAAAAAAGTGAAACAGGGAGTCCCCATAAGGCCTCTATATAACATACGAAAGAATGCTGATGAGGGAACTTTGCAAATCCACATTGCAAAGAGCAAGGAGGTGGTAAACATTAATTACTGCTAGTAGGTGAAGACAGGGGAGCCTTACTCCAGTATTGGGTAAAGCTCAGGATTCTTTACCAACTAAAGCTGAAGATGATAAGTTCACGATGGAAAGAATACGTGCTTTAATGATTTCTCTAGTTAAGCTTTGTGATTCAGGTCTAGGAGTAGGTGGGTAGTTGGAGGAATTCTAGTTTGGAATGTTGCAGTGTAGTGTGATTGAAGGCAAGATGTATTAAATACATAAGGATCAAATAGGGAAGGAAGTTGTAACAGTACAACTGTACTATATAGCCATGAGCAACAGAAAGCCTTACTGTATGGATTAGCTTAAATAAGTAAGAAATTTTTCTCATACAACAAAAATCCTGAATAAGGGACTAGGGTCATGTTGTAACTCCATAGTATCACCATTGTAACATTAGTATATCATCTTTTTCATCCTTGTCACATAGCTTTGATCTTTGTGGTTGCAGTTTAGTTGCTGAACAAGTACATTATCATCACATCTGAGTTCCAGGCAGGAAGGAGGAGGAAGAAGTCAAGGACTTTCTCTTAATGAGGTTCTCTTTGGGAAGGAAAGCCATCCAGTGGGACTTCCCCTAACCTCTTTGGACAGAACTGTGTCACATTGCACCCCTTATTGCAAAGGAGACCAGAAGTTCAAGGTCATAATTTTCCAGCCTCTATTACGCAGGGGTTGAGGAAGAGAGGTCTGATATTAGAGTTAAGTGAGCCAATGTATAGTGTCTGCCACAGCAGTGAGATCAAAAGGGAGCAGACATAATGTAAGAAAATGGAGGAACCAAAGATAGAAACTTTCAATAAATTTGAAAATCAGATGTGAGAAATGGGAGGCGGCTTAGGGATATGGGAGATTAAAAATTCTGGGGTGAAGCAATTCAGGCAATAAGAGATGACTGTTGAAGAGCCACGAGGGTAAAGGTTCTTGGGATTGAGAAGGTAAAACAAAACAAAACATCAGACTAGAAAGACTCCTCCACATGGATATTGACATTTCTCAGGAGGATGGAGAGATGTGGGGTTTGAGCAAAGTAAAAAATTAGTGTTGCTAATAAAGAAAACAACATCCTTTTCTGTATATTATGTCAGTAATGAAAACAAGCCCTGTTGTACATGTTTATGAAAGACATCAGGATGACTCCAGAGAAAATCAGATAACAGGTTCAAAAGAAAGTTAATATCCTTTCACTGTTATCAATTAGGTATTGCTAAATGTAATACTTTAAGACAATAACCATCTACAGTTTTTCAGAAGTCTATTGATTGGCTGGATGATCTGGGTTTTGCTGATTTGGGCTGGACTCAGCTTATTTCAGCTTGGCTCATTCAGACATCTCCGTTTAGATGGCACGTCAGCTGGCGGCTGGCCAGTCTAGGATGCTCTCAGGTGGGATGACTAGGCTCTGCTCATCATGGCCTCTCATCTTCCATCAGGGTAACCTGGACTTATTCACAGCAGAGGAAAGAGTCCAAGAGAGAAAGCAGAAGTGTGCAAGGTTTCTTGCCACCTAGGCTTCGAATTGGAACAGTATCATTTCTTCTGCATTACGTTGGCCAAAGCAAGGCACAAGTTGGCCCACATTCAAAGGGTGGGGGATAGGACTCCACCTCTTGGTGGAAGGAGCTAAAATATCATAATGTAAGGGGTGTAGATATGGGAGGAGAAGAATGAGAGCCATTTCTGTTATCAATCTACCACATTGTTTATTTTCTTGAGTCATTTGTTAAAATTCAAGATATAAGTCTGATTATATCTACTTCATGGAAATAAGCATAATTGCTTACAATTTGATTACTTGGCTTCTCTTAGATTACTTAGATGGGATGGTTTGAAATGCCAGTAGTTAGTAGTCATAAATATGAATGGACATAAGCTACTTAGAAGTTTGAATAGTTCTTCTTATTCTTGTTGAACTGCTAACCCTAGGAGCTACTATGCATTTTGAGCTCTTTTGCTCCTTCTTCCTTCCTTCTTTCCTCCTTTCCTTCCTTCATTTTTTTCTTTCTTTTATTGAAGTATAGTTGGTTTACAATGCTGTGTTAGTTTCAGGTGTATAGCAAAGTGATTCAGATATACATATATATATATTCTTTTTCAGATTCTTTTCTGTTATAGGTTACTATAAGATATTGAATATAGTTCTGTATGCTATATGGTAAGACGTTGTTGTTTATCTATTTTATAGATAGTAATGTGTATCTGTTAATCCCAAACTCCTAATTTATCCCTCCCCCATTTCCCCTATGGTAAGTTTGTTTTCTAGGTCTGTGAGTTTGTTCCTGTTTTGTAAATAAGTTCATTTGTATCATTTTTTAGATTCCATATATAAGTGGTATTGTATGATATTTGTCTTTCTATGTCTGATTCACTTCACTTAGTATGATGAACTCTAGGACCATCCATGTTGCTACAAATATTTTTCCCCTTCTTTAATAATAACTTTACCTTATCTCGCCAGCCATGTAATAGTGTAGAGTCATCATTGAATTGCTGAGCTATCACGTGCCTGATTTATTAAGCAACTTGTTAGAATACTGGTGAAGCTCAGGCAGGCAGGAATAGCTTTCTACTACTTTCATAGGAGAGAAGGAAGAGAACTTTTTGTAAAGCCAGTGATCCTGCACGCATCTGAAACAAACACCACGAAGCCTGGTGTGCTGAAAGCTGTGACCGCAAATGTTCCCCTGACTGTGTTTTCCCCCATCCCGAGCACACACAGATCCATCTGTGTCACCGTGGCTCATTCTCTCCTCTTTTCCCCTCTCCAAGTTAGCTCTCTGTGTATACAGGTTTGGAAAGAGTGAAAGCAGAGCACTCAGCCTGCTTTCTTTGGATGAGTGAGTTTCTCTAGCAATGACGCTCCCCAGTGCCACAAAAACCCTGTTGTCAGGTGGTGGGACCTGAGGCCACAGCTCCCTTACCAGTTGTTCTTTGATGCATCACTTCAGGAGCTGTGAAACAGATGAGATTTAAGGGCAAGCATAGCTTTTCATGCAGTTCAATGAAACAATCTGTCCCTTGAAAGTCACTTTATTTCCAGTGGTACTTTCCATACCAGTGCGTTAAAAATGTCACTGAATCAAGCTTTTTATTAACTTGTCAGTGTATCCAAAGTGTTCTACAGAATCTCCATGGGGGATTTTCTTGTCTTGAAAACCTACACATTGCCACATAGGCTTTCCTCCCTAATTAGCACTGACAGGTTCTCTTTATTGCAAATATCCCCACTCTCAGAGTACAAGAGAGCAGGTGGGTGGAAATAGATTTGGATCATTTGCTAGACACAGAAAGAGAAACCAACAGTGCTAACGGCATATGGCTGTGAAGGGAATATTGAACGAATGAGTCCAGGACAGTGAAGTCATACAAGTCAACTGTGGGTTGGGGTAAAAAAACAGGCTGCTTATTCCGAGAGAACTGGAACATCTTTGATCTTTTAGGGACTGAGATTTTTCCTAACTCAGGGTCACGTTGCTGAGTCTACAACCTTAGTCCACATTGTGGGATCTGAGATTTTTCTGGTAACCGCATATAAATGTTTATCCTGTGGCCAACATTACTTCTTCCTTGGTTGTCTTGGCTAGTTTGTTTCTTGGTGTCTGGGTGTTTCTCAGCATACACCTTCCTTGATTAAACTGATTTTTATGGCCCTGAACTCTGGGTGCCCAGTTGGTTTCCTGCCCTTTTCCCCATCCCAGTGTACTTAAGTTTCCGAGGGACCATGAGTCCCTCCTGATATCACTAGAAATTCACTCAGTTAGCTTAAGGTAAAATTCAAATTCGGTGGATAGCCTCAAAAATAGGTTAGTAACCTATTGAGTGGTTTTGTAGCATCAACCCTATTCTTTGGCCTAGAAGGTTCCCATCTGTGTAACATGATTTTAAAATGATAGACCCTGTCTGCCATCCAGATATTTATATGAACAGCTTGCCAGAAGATTCCAAGTTCCTACTATTGGAGTAAAGAATAATTTGGGCCAAATCCAAGTTTTAAATAAACTCATTTGCAATTTCCATAAAGCACCTAAGCATACTATTAAAAGTTAAGATAATGTACTGCTGGACTTTCGGTGTCAGCTTCAACATGTAAAGATTTGGAAGTTGTCACTCTCATCCTTACGACAGGGAAAAGCTGAACTGAAAAAGCAGTGATTTTTCTTGGACCCATCAGAGAACTGAGGTTTCAGGACAAACCACCTCCTGGAAATCTAGAGTGAAAGGTGAATTTGCAGAGTTATAGCCGAGATCTGTTTATCTGGAGCAGAAGTGACTAGAGCCATAAAATGGCAGGAACCCTTTAAAGGTCGTTTTGAAGAACTGCTGGAGGCTGAGTATGAACTAGGATGAGAGGGAGAAACTCGTGGCGGGTGCAGTCTTGTTGGTATGGGGCATATTTTCTTGGGATTTATATCTAAAATCCCCACCAGGTTCTCATGGTGAAGAGCTGGAAAGTATACCCTGGAGTTCTTTTTTCTTTTCTTAGGTTTTAAAGGAGGTACTGGGGATTGAACCCAGGACCTTGTGCATGCTAGGCATGCACTCTACTGCTGAGCTATATTCACTCATCCACCTCGTAGTTCTGACAGTGAGAAAGTAAGAGTAACCACTGTGAGCTATGCCCAGATTATTCTCCACGACAGAGGCCTACTCTCTAGGGGGAAACGACTTTGCCAGAACCTTATCCCACTTTTAAGAAGGGCATTATTCCTACTCCACTCCCCTCTAGCCTTGCTTTCTCACCAAAGAAGGGAAAATAAAGATAGGAAACTTTGAGTATTACCACTACTTTGTTTGTGTTCTGGACTACAGAAATAGAAAAAGGGGAAGTGGAAGACAAGAAGTTTCCTTTTAGGAGTGTGACAGAGAACTCACACATTACAGTGAACCCTTGAACGACACGGTTTGAACTGCGCAGGTCCACGTCTGCATGGATTTTTTTCAATAGTAAATATTGCAGTACTGTACAACCCGCACATGGTTCAATCTTTGAGTGTAAAACCACAGATCCAGAGGAACCACGGATACAGGGGGCCAACTATAAGTAATACTCAAAGTTTCAACTGGGCAGAGCGTCAGCACTCCTAACCCCCACGTTGTTCAAGGGTCAACTGTATTTCCGTTCAATGGTGCACCAGAGCTGGCTCGCACCAGCTTGCACCAGCTCACAAGAGGCAATTGTTAAATTTTTGAAAATTTTGAGAGCCGGTTGTTAAACATAGCCATTGTTAAAAATTAAATTATATAAATTTACCACTAAACAAATCATATTAAAAGAGTAAACCTTCATATTAAAAGAGTAAATATTGTCTTTTCTCAGTTATTGTACTACACTTTACTACTGTCTATGCTATTGCTGTTATTTGTGTCTAATTATCCACACGGTGGGAATATGATATAATGCTGCTGCCAATCTTTTCCAAACTCTGCATCATGACATCGTAGCTTGAAATCAGACATGGTAGGAGTAGTTACACCATAGAAATCAGCAAATGCTCCCAATCAGAGCTCCTCCTCCCCTACACACAAGAGCTGGTGGTTAAACATTTACCAATACATAATTGCTTCCGTTATATCTCTTTGGCTAGAATTACTCACAGGCCACACCTCATTACAAGGAAGGCTGGGACATGTAGTCTGTAGCTGGGTGGCCATATGCCCACCAATAGGTGGGATTTAGGGATTCTATTACAAGGAGGAAGTGGAGAATGCATATTAGGGGACCATAAGCACTCTCATGTTTTGATGTAAAAGAGGGAGCTCTGATCAGGTTTCCAGAACTGAGATGCATTCTATCAGTAGTTCATTAGTAGAGATGCTAATAAACTCAAAATAGAGATTTTAGTACTTGTGTTGTCCACCATCTCAGGGTTAGCAAAAATTAGCAATTTCAGTTTATGATAGTAGACTGAGCATGTAAGACAAGTCTCCCTTGTCCTGTGTCCAGTTCCCAGAAAGTGCAAAAATTTTAAATATGAATATACATATATATATCAATGTGCTAGAAAACCAGAACCCTTTGTACCTCTGGAAACTATGAGGAATCACCAAGAAGAAGAAAGATAATGTTGGATTTAAGAATGTACCTAAAATTCTAAATATGCCTAAGTGATGAGGGGCTTTGAAAATTGGAAGCCACTCATAGAGAAATACTTTCAGGTAAGCCCAAATTAAGACATTGAGTATACTTCAGTATAAAAGAAAGCTTCTACTTTTGATTTGCTAAGAAATTGGGATACAGAGGTATCTAGCCCCTGAATTTTCCTTTCTCAAAGTGTTCTTATAAAGGGCAAGTCTTGTTTTAAAGTTAAGTCTGTGATTATTTTTTTCAGCTGATAAACCAAGCTCTACAATTTACTGCCAAATAGAGACTCCTAAGGCAAGAAAAGATATGACCAGCAACTGAATGCAATGCTTATCTTGGGTATTTGCTTGCAGAATAAACATTCAGGCAAGCTGTTTGCTCTTTCTGTATTAAAGTATGATGAGGATGTTTGGACAACATAATGTGGTCAGAGACTTGTCTTCTGCATATATGATTTATATTAAATGAGCATTCTTTGCAAACATTTTATCTTTTAGATGATGCTAGAGCCAAGCACACACACACACAAAACACAAGTAAAAATATTCCCAGGATTGATGGATGCTAAACTGCTTACTTCCTCCTCACAAAAAGTAAAAATGGTAGGTGTCTGTTTTTAGCAACATTTTCCACAGGAGATCAGAAAAGCCATTATAGGATTATGGATGAATTTTTGGTGTTTGATATTAAGAATGACTAATGCTTCTGTGGACTTAACAGAGCTGGAAAAGGCTATACAGATAAACAATACTTTAAGATATTGGACATTTGGATTCTGGAAGGAAGAAATACAAAATTACAAAATTATATTCAAATGATTTATCTAATTCTCATTTTCTGATCATTGGATGCATACTTGTAATAATATTAATTGAGCACCTACTATATGTAAAGTGCCACTAAAGCCTAAAACAAACACAATGATGCTCTCAAGGAGCTTGCAGTCTATAAGGAAATTTAAAAGAGACATTTCAGCTCAACTTTTTATAAAATATTGACAGCAAGTACTATGAACTGTCGCATATTTAAAACAGAAACAGATTAACATAGAAAACAAACTTATGGTTACCAGTGGGGCAAGAGGGGTGGGGAGGGATAAATTGGGAGTTTGAGATTTGCAGATACTAACTACCGTATTATTATATATAAAATAGATAAACAAAAAGGTTCTATGTATAGCACAGGGAACTATATTTAATATATTGTAATAACCTATAATGAAAAAGAATATAAAAAGGAATATATATATATATATATATATATATATATATATAAATATATATATATATATATATATATATATATATATATAACTGAATCACTATGCTGTACACCACAAATTAACACAACATTGTAAACTGACTAAACTTCAATTTTTTTTAATAACAAATAATAAAACAAAGAGAGAAAAAGATCAACAAAAAGTAAAAATAAAAATAAAACAGATGCTGTCTTTCTCAACAAGTTGAGAAGTCCTAAGTTAGGAGATTTGTAACACTAGGCAAGAGAGCTAGAATTCCACAATTTCTTCAGTATTCAACAAGCACAGCCTGAATGCCCTAGTTTAGAAGGAGAGATAAATCCTTTATAATAAGCCTGCTTTTCCCCTAAATAGGCTGCTGAATTATCATAGGAGGGAGAGAAGACAGGACTGAACCAACAATTTTCCACAAAAACTTTGCAATCTGGCTTTTAGCTCTGACAGGAAGCAATTTGAGAAATGTCTATGCATTTCCAGCCTTTTCCCTTCTTTCTCCTTTTAAGAATCCTGGGTGGTTGGAGCGCTGATGCTGGAGTATGAAATAGAGAGGAGAATTGGAGAAAGTGAAAACACAAGGTTAATTTACATATGCAAGTGTACAGAGCTACTCCTGGTAGGTGAGAATAATCTGGAAAGGCTGGCAACCTAAGTGAGAAAGGCACCTGGGAGATTTTTGAGCGGAGAGAATGTGGGAAGCAGCCAGAAAGGAAGGAGCAGAGCGATGCCTGAAAGAGGACTTGGGGAAAGTCTTGCTCCCTGGTGAGGCTTAGCTCTTCTTTACTGCTTCTTGAAGAGACATCAGGAAATGCTTTCGTGGCTTTACAAGGCTTTTTAGAGTCAGCCTTGTGGGCATTTTGTGTGTGTTTTGTTTGTTTGCTGGTTTGAGATGTCATTCCACTACAATATGAGTCTCAAGCAAGGAGTGAGAGTAGTCAGGTTAATTGAGGATAAAGGGGAAAAATTCTGCGAAGCTGGAAATCCAACACCATTTTACTCTAGGCAGAAGAGTGAATTTCTGAACGTTTCTACCCCCTTTCCTTTTCTGTGCTCACTTCTCCTTTCGCTCTCCTGGTTCTGGAGTTGGGCTAGTGAAATGTGCCACGAATCAAGAGTTTTGGAGTTGGAGTTCTTTGTTTCACTTACCAGACCATGGGGCAAGTCACTTCATTTTGTTCCCCCAAGCCTCAGTTTCCTCATATGTAAAATGGGCATGACAGTACTTGCTCTGCCTGTCTCACAGCACTGGGTGAGTTGTGAGTGTGATGGAAATGTAAGGGATGTTCTCTTTTATCCACCATTTCCTGAGGGCCTTGCTGTAGTAGTGTTCTTTAACTTATTAGTTGGTACAGCCCTGCTCTTCTAACAAGTAGTTGCATCTTTATATAGAGGACTTCTAAAGATGAAATATGCTTTGAAGCCCAAAGGAGTGGTTAAGATTTTAGCACAGAAAGATAGTGGTGGGGAGCTGGAAGTGGAAGCTATTTTTCAAATATATCATGTAGGTAGCCATCTTTCTTACTCGAGGGCAAAACTGAACATAACATATTACTCCAATGTTTAATCTTTCCATTTCAGATTTAATTTTGCTTTAAAGAATGGTACCAATTTTCTATTTGAACAGTAACTCTCCTTCCTTCACTTCTCTGATTTTCAGCCTTATGTGATAAATTGACAAACTTTCCCAATTTGACTTTTCAGAGCATTACTAAGTATATAGAAAATTAACTCTGTGTTGTTTAAATTATGCCTTTGCAGCCTAATATGAAAGTATTTACTGTAATTGAAACAGAGGTTTCAAATCTAGATGAAAACAAGTAACATAAATGATTTAACTGTTTTTTTCTTTGAGATTTAACAGTTCATACTGGACATTACAAAATCCAGGATTTTTGTACTGGAAATGGAATTTTAAAATGATTCCTCACCTTGGACCTTCTAAGGTAAATGAAAGTTGTAATAGATGGGAAAGGGAATGGGAAATTACTAAGAAAGAAGCCCAGAAAGATAGAATGTAAGGTAGTGGGAATTCTAAGTAGGTTTTTAAAAGAAATTTATAGTTTTCTAGCTTTAAAAAGTGAGAATGTATAGTTTTAAAAATCATGAGAAAATTAATTTCATTAAAAAGTAAATGTGAATAAGAGATCTACTTTTATAATTTTCAGAGACTGAACTGAACCTGCTAGGATTACTGGATTTAACAGCTACCTTTAGTAACCATTTGGGCCAATTGGTTCATTTTGAGGATGAGGTTATTGAGGTCAGAGAGGTCCAGTGTCTTGCCCAAGCTCACACAGTGAATAAATTTACTGCAGGAGAATGGGAAGCGAGAGGATGGTCACATCCCAGGTCCGTGGGATGGGCTGCCAAGTGAGGGTCCTCGGCTTTGTGCAGGAAAGAATTCAAGAGTGAGCCATAGCAAAGTGAAAGCAAGTTTATTTAGAGAGATACACATTCGTTAGACAGAAAGTGGTCCATTTCAGAAGGGAGACTGGCCCTGGGGTGTGGGGTTGTTTAGTTTTTATGAGCTGTGTAATTTCATATGCTAATGAGTGGGAGGATTATTCCAACTATTTTCGAGAAGGGGTGGGGATTTCCAGAAATTGGGCCACCACCCACTTTTTGGCTTTTGATGGTTAGCCTCGGAACTGTCACGGCACCTGTGGGTATGTCATTTAGCATGCTGATGTATTACAATGAGCCTATAATGAGGCTCAAGGTGTATTGGAAGTTGAATCTTCTGCCATCTTGGGCCTAGTAGGTTCTAACCAGGTTATGTTTTATCCTCAATGGCTGTGTCATTCTTTTAATGGTTGTGCCCTGACCCCTTCCCTTGTCTCAAGTTGGCACATCTGGATATGGAACTTGGGTTTCCTGTTGTCTCATACAATATTTATTCCACTGTGCCCTCAATCAATTCTACATGGCCATCTTCAGAGGCTATTAAAGACAGGAGACATGGTAGGCTCTCCGTTAGTGTTTTTTATGTTGTCAACTGTAGCTGTATTTTGTAATTCAAACTATCACAATGATTAAACACTTCTCTACTGTAACTGTCAAGATAGAAGCTAGAAAATCACAGTGTGAGGCAGCTGTATTGCTAGCCTAGGTGGTGAAAGAGGGCAGCTCTGCTATGTGCCCTGGGAGTGTTACCAAAATTTCAACATAGAGAGTGTTCCTCCAACCCTTCAAGCTCATTCTGTGAGCTTTTTATATTCATTTACAATTCCCTTTCTGCTTAATTAGATTCTGAAGTCTGAATCCTAAAACTTGTCAAATAAACCTGCCTACAGCATCACAACCAGTAATGGGCAGATCTAGGGCTTGAAGTCAGGTCTGACCCACTAAGTTGACCCTCTAACCTCTTCAATTCTAAGGTCTTAGAAACAAAAGGGAGAGGTTTACCCTGACCTTATTCCAGAGTAAATTTCTTTAGTTTTCAGAAGCAATTATACCATAAGTAGAAAGGCTTTGGGAAATGAAAATCTCTAATCAGTTTATTGCAAGGAATTGTGGGTTTCAGTAAAAGAGCTGAAGTTATGAGCAGGATGGAAGAGGATATTTGCTGATTCCTTTGTCACTGCGGCGTCAAGGGAACCTTAGATGCCCTAGATGTTAAAGGAAAGACATTAGGCTGCAAAGGATACTGAATTAACCACAGAAGCAAAGAGTTAGTAAGCAGACCCTGCTGGGAGTCGATATGTTTTTGAAGAGTTAGTAGCAGGAATTGCAAGTGACCGAGAGATACTCGTGTTACTGAACGCAGTGTGCCCGATGAACAGTGAGGCCAAACAAGCTGAAATGTCGGAGTTTGGAGCAGAGAGACTTTTATTGCAGGCCAAGAAAGGAGAACAAGTGACTTGTGCTCAAAAAACACACCCTGATGGTTTTCGGGGAGAAGTTTTTATAGGCAAAATTTCGGGTGAGGGCAGCAGGATGTGGAGCTAACAGGGCGGTGCTGCAAGAATCCTATGTTCAGCCTGAAGTTACCATTCTCCACCTGGATGGGGTCCTTAGTTCCTACAGTAGAACTCAAAGACATTGTTACGTATATTCCTTGAAGAACCAGGACCCTGCTTAATAGCTGCACTATTGTTTCTTGACTGCTCCTCCTTTGTTTCTGCCTGTCCTCTCTTCCCTGATTAGTAATTGTTTGAGTCTACCCTCAGGAAAGGTCTTAGGAGGCCGAGTGAAGCCTACAAACAAGAAACAGGACATGGAAAGGATTTGTCCCTGGGAGGTCCACACAGGGTCCTTCTCCGTTTTACTCACTGTGAAGTGTGGGGATACCAAGAGGCCCTATGGGACTTCCGGCTGCAGCTTTTGGCTGCAGATTATTTAGTGGAATTATACTTCTTTACCATAGAAATCCCTTGTGTTTTGTGGCCAGGGCTCTTTCTGCTTTAGGAGTTAGTCTACTGAGCATTCCAGTGGTGATGACTCTCTGTTTTTTTTAAATTGGAGGTTCATACTAAAAAAGAAAAGTTATTTCTTGGTCGACTGAAATCAATGCACAGCCTAAAAGTTGAGAGTTATGTTTTATTTGGCAGACATTTCTGAGGACTCGAACCCCTTCAAACCTGGGATGACAGCCTCTCAGATGGCTCTGAGGGACTGCTCCAAAGAGGTAGGGGAGGGGCTAGGATATATAGAAGGTTTACAGCAAAGAGCTGGTAGTTGGAACATTAAAAGATTACTTGTTAACTGAAGAAAAACAGGCATCTCAAGTTAAAGAATTTAGAGCTTTTCTATGTATGGGAGGAAGCAAACATTTGGGCTCATTGAATTCATTCCTCTGACAAGCACCTAGCTATCTAGGGCCAGTATCCTGTCCGTCCTTATTCTGAGTCCCCTCCGAGTGCACCACCGTGAGTGGCTGCAGAGGCCAGGCTGCAGGCTTGTCTTCCCTGGGGGGTGGCGGCAGCCGCTGATGACTTGACAGCTTCAGCATTGTTTACTGATATGGTTTGCAGTATTTTTTGTTCACATCTTCTACTATAGATCTTAATCCTAGAGATAGCTTTAGGTGATACATAGGTTTCAATGTTTTCATAATAAGGTCAGATGAAGCCAAATAACTCCTGGGTGTGGGATAGGCTTGTGTTTGGGGACGATCATACAAAGAGTCTTTATGAGAAACATTTAAAAGCAAAGTGCAATTTGCCTAATAATAGCCCTCCTGGTAGAAAAGAATTGCTTTAACTTCTCTTGAGTGCTTTAATATCAACTCTGACAAAATGAACGCCTGTTGGCAATTTAACAGTTCCTTGGTTTTTAGCTGAAAGAAATTCAAATAAATGGGATGCTGCTAATGCTTGAGGTAAATGTGCAGTCTTCCAGGACTGGATTTAACTTGTTTTCCAAATATATATCACATAAAATATATGCAATACAAATATGTCACAATTATATGTCATTTAGATTTTTCTGCATTATTTTTTCTTTATTGTGTTATGCTGATGCCTGATATCCCCAAACCTATGTGTATATTGGCTTTGTCACTGTGAGAGAGAATTAAACGGGAATCATGTGTGAATGAAAAATGTTGCCTGCCATATCAGCAAACAAAGGATGCTATGGCCATCAAGCCATCAGCCACTATCGCCTTCCCACCCCCACGGTGAGCCCTGAGTGAACTCAGGATGGAGACAAACTGGGCTGCCCACTGCCAAGCCCTCAGCCACTGCAGCCATCCCCAACAGTGCACCCGGAGGGGACTCAGAATGGGACAGAACAGGATACTGGCTCTAGACAGCTAAGGTGCATAGCAAAAGAAAAATTTCAGGGAGCCCATATTTTTCCATCTTCCCATACACAGAAAAGTGCTAAATTCATTAACTTGAGATGTCTGACTTTCTTTAAGAGTAATCTTTTGCTGTTCTGATTACCTATTTTTGCAAAACTCCTATGTATCCTGGTTCTTCTCTTACCTCTTCAGAGCAGTCCCTCAGAGCTATCTGAGAGGCTGCCTCTTGGGCTTGAAGTTCTCAGAAAGTCTGCCAAATAAAACATAGTTCTCAACTTTAAGGCTGTGCATTTGTTTCTCACTTGACAATGTGTCTTCTTAAGTTTCACATTTTTATTTTGCTCTGTGTAAGAATCATCCAAACACACTCTAATTAAAAATGGTCAAAGGACCTAAATAAACATTTCTTCAAAGAAGGTAGACAAATGATAAATAAGCACATGAAAAGATGCTGAGCATTATAATCATTAGGGAAATGTAAATCAAAACCACAATGAGATACCACTTCACATCCACTAGAATGGCTATAATTTAAAAAAAGACTATCACAAATATTGATGAGGATGTGGAGAAATTGGAACCTTCAAAGGTTAACAGAGAGTTAAATATATGACGCAGCAATTCCACTTCTAGGTAGACACCCAAGAAAAATGAAAACATATGTCCATACAAAAACCTGTCAATAGATGCTCATAGAAGAATTATTACAGCCAAAAGATAGAAACAACCAAAAATGTCTATCAACCAATAAATAGAATGTGGTATGTCCTTACAATAGGATATTATTAAATAAAATAAAGGAATGAAGTGCTGACACATGCTACATGTATCAACCTTGAAGACATTATGCTAAGTAAAAGAAGCCCATTGCAAACTAACACACTGTGCATTTCCATTTATGAAACACCCATAATAGACAATTCTATAGAGACACAAAGATTATTGGTTGCCTAGGGCTGAAGGATTGGGAGAAGGTGGGGAGTGACTGCTAATGGATATGGGGTTTCTTTTTGGAATGATGAAAATATTCTAAAATTGACTGTGGTGATGATTGCACAATTCTATGACTATACCAAATACCATTGAAATGTACACTTTAAATGGGTAAATTTCATGGTATGTAAATTATACCTATATATACATATTATATCTGACATATGTGTATATAAATCCAAAGGGCTTGCTATGAGGGTATATGTTTTAAGGCAAATATAGATTGACAGTTTTTTTGATTGAAGTACAGTCAGTCACAATGTGTCAATTTCTGGTGTACAGCACAATGTCCCGGTCATGCATATACATACATATATTCATTTTCATATTCTTTTTCATTAAAGGTTATTACAAGATATTGAATGTACTTCCCTGTGCCATACAGCAGAAATTTTTTAAAAAATCTATTTTTATATATAGTGACCAACATTTGCAAATCTCAAACTCTCAGATTTATCCCTTCCCACCTCCTTTCCCTGGTAACCATATGATTGCTTACTATGTCTGTGAGTCTGTTTCTGTCTTGTATATGAGTTCATAGTGTCCTTTTTTTCTTTCTTTTTAGATTCCACATATGAATATCATGTGGTATTTTTCTTTCTCTTTCTGGCTTTACTTAGAATTACGATCTCTAGGTCTATCCATGTTGCTGCAAGTGGCATTATTTTATTATTTTTGATGGCCGAGTAGTATTCCATTGTATAAATATACCACCCAGTCATCTTGGCTATTGTATATAGTGCTGCTATGAACATTGGGGTGCATGTATCTTTTCAAATTAGACTCCCCTCTGGATATATACCCAGAAGTGGGATTGCTGGATCCTATGGTAAGTCTATTTTCAGTTTTTTGAGGAATCTCCATCCTGTTTTCCATAATGGCTACACCAAACTAGATTCCCACCAGCAGTTTAGGAGGGTTCCCTTTTCTCCACAGCCTCTCTAGCATTTATAGTTCATGAACTTTTGGATGATGGCCATTCTGGCTGGTGTGAGGTGATACCTCATTGTAGTTTTGCTTTGCATTTCTCTGATAATTAGTGATATTGAGCATTTTTTCATGTGCCTATTGATTGTTTGTATTTCTTCCTTGGAGAATTGCTTGTTTAGGTCTTCTGCCCATTTTTGGATTGGGTTGTTTGCTTTTTTGTTATTAAGTCATATGAGCTGTTTATATATTCTGGAAATTAAGCCTTTGTCAGTCACATCATTTGAATATTTTCTCCCATTCCGTAGGTTGTCATTTTGTTTTGCTTATGGTTTTCTTTGCTGTCCAAAAGCTTGTAAGTTTAATTAGGTCCCATTTGTCTATTTTTGCTCTTATTTCTATTGCCTGGGTAGACTGCCCTAGGAGAATATTGCTAAGATTTATGTCGGAGAATGTTTTGCCTATGTTTTCTTCTAGGAGATTTATCGTGTCTTGTCTTATATTTAAGTTAAACTAGGTAATGGAGAGAAAGTCTGGTTCCAGGATACACACAAGAAAGATAGTTGGTTCTGTGGTTAATATATTATAAGCATAATTTTAACTTCCCAGACAGGTCTCTAAATCTAATCAACATTTAATAGAAAAGTGCTCAAACATTTTTATCAGAAATGTGAATACTTTCCAGGAGAGATTGTTAATAACATCTTCAAGAAGTTCTGCTCCAGTCCACCTTTGCTAAGGCTTAAGAAAATTTTGTTCCCATAGACCTAGGTTCAGTGCCAGTTATGGCATTTACTAGTTTTATGACCTTTGGTAAATTACTTAAACTCTTTGTGTCTTTGTTTTCTTAGCTGTAAGATGGGGACAATAATATCTATCTCACAGGACTACCCTAGGGTTTTAATGCCTGGCACAGAGAAAATGTTCAATTAATTCTAGTTTCTTTCCTTCCTTCCTTCATTTCTTTTTTCTTCC
Organism: Camelus ferus; assembly: GCF_009834535.1. Classification (NCBI taxonomy): domain Eukaryota; kingdom Metazoa; phylum Chordata; class Mammalia; order Artiodactyla; family Camelidae; genus Camelus; species Camelus ferus. The sequence continues at coordinate 36,645,349 of NC_045732.1, forward strand.
TTTCTTCTTCTTTGAGAGGTCAAGTGAGCTGATAAAGAGTAATGACCACCTTGTGCCCTTATGATAATCTTAAACAAAAAAGTATAAGGTGATATTGGGGAAAGTGGGAGAGTGAAAGATGGCTGGAGAAGAGAAAAGAATAAAAAATGTAGGAGGCCAAGACATCATGCCCACATTTTAAAAATAAAGTTCTCCATAATAATGCTGGCACTGGGGGTGAAGAAGTGGTGAGCAGAATAGAATACCTGATATTCTGAAAATTAAGCCTCATTGTCTATATCAACATTAAGCACTCACATACACATACTAGAAAATAGACTGATTCAGCCTTAATGATATAAGTAGATTTGCATTGAACTGAAAATATGTCCATGTGAAAATATATCAAAATTAAAAGCTCATTTGCATATATATTATCAGTTAGAGAAAATGTTCATTGCAAGATAATCCGCCCTCTAGGAGAGGCCATTAGGTTGATTTGCATTCATTTAAATGTTCATGTGGGACGTTGATTTTGTCTGTGCAATTACGAGGGTAGTTAATACATTGTGCTATTAAAACAGTTAAAAGACTGCACAGAAGTTGTAATACACGAAAGTGAGAATGCATGGGCCCAACTAGAAGGAAAGCTTCTTACATAAGTAGACACCCTTCCTTCAGTGTGGGCAAAGAAATTGAAACTAGTCACTCCACACAAATCTCTCTCCACCCAGTGTTATTCTTGGAGCAGGGATTCATGAATGAATGGAGAGTCATTTTTATAGTAAGCAAAATAATAAGTAAATTACATAATATGTTAGAAGAGGTAGCAGATTGTAAGTATGGCCCCAGATTCTTCCCACTCCTGTTTGGACACCCTTCTACCATGTAATTTTTGTAGTATGAATTTGTAGGTCTTCTTACCAAGAATTGGAATCTATTTCTCAAATACGCTAAATCTAGGCTGGCCATTTGACTTTACTTCGGCCATTAGGACATTAGCAAATAAAACAAAAACAGAAGCAAGATATGAAAAGTGCTAGCTTGCTGGGGCTTACTCCCTTACTGCTCTTGGAACCCTCAAACCACTGTGTGACTGACTCCAAGGAAGACTGCTGGAAGATGAAAAAGCTACGTTGAAGAGAACAGAGGTCCCTCAGCCTGCCAACCACTACACATGTGAATGAGGCCATTCTGGATCATTCAGCCATTAGCTGGCCTGCCAGCTGACCACAGATGCATGAGCAAACCCAGGAGAGATCAGCTGAGTCAGTCCAGGCCAAAAGAACTGCACAGCTAACCTATAGTCTATGAGCTCAATAAAATGGTGGCTGTTTTAAGCTTCTAAGTTTACAGTATTTTGTGATGCAAAAGTGGCTAATGGGTACTGAAGGTTATAAATACTTGAGAGAGAAATAGAGCAGAGAAGGAGGGAGTAGAAGTATGTTTATGTTTTTCTTGGGGGGATATGTTGCCCCCCCCCGCCAAGTTATTTTAAATAACTTTGTCAGGGAAGGCTTTGCTGAGCAGATAATGTTTGACTAAACATGTGAAGGAGATAAGGAAGTGATTCATGGGGTTATTTAAGAGAACATGCCTTGCAAAGGGGACAGCAAGTTGAAAGTTCCTGGGGCTCAATGTGTCTGGCTTCTTTGAATAAAGCAAGGTCAGGGTGTCTGGAGGGCGAAGAGGTAATAGGAGGCCAACTATCCCAGGAGTTCCCTATTAACCTCTGGGAAGAAACTTCCAAATTATAGGAGGTGACCCCCCTGTGGCTTTCCATGTCTGACAGGAGACCACACTAAGGAATCAGTCCAGAGGTAGGAAACTGACACAAGTTGGGCCAACCAGTTTCTTCCTCCTGGAAATTTGAAATTTGGGACACAGAAATGCAGAGATTGGGAGGTGTTAGAGCTGAAGTCACCTTACTGGCTGCACTTAACAGATCCAAGATCCACACCCAGCTGTTGTTGAATTTCTAGGGCTGGCTTGCTTCTGGTCCATGTCAAGGCTTAGGAGCGGAACTTGTTTTTTGGGCTGTGGAACACCCCTGAATCATTACGATGAATTTGCTCTAACTCTCATTCGTTTTCCTTAAATAAGGCAAAGTTAATTTTTGTTGCTTGTGAATAAAAGAGCCTTAACTAATATAATCATCTTGTGATTTCTCTCTTGTCATTTAATATATGCCTTCTCTTCTGAAATGGATTATTAGATTCTTAGAGACGAGAATAATTTCTTCCATTTATTTTGCATCTTTCCTCTACCCAGCTGTGCTTATAGGACAAGATAATAACAGCTAAGCATTCATTCAGTGTCTATAATGTATCAAACACTGTGCTAAGTGCTTATGTAGATTATCTTATTTAAAGTTCACAATAATTCTATGAATAATTGCTTTGATTAGCTCCATTTTTACCAATGAGGAAACAGAGGCTAGAGAGGCGACATGGCTAATAAATGGTGGAGTGTGGACTCAAACTCAGGCAATCCCACCCCAAAACCTACATTCTTCCAGGACCCAGCACTGAGTAGGTGCTTAAAGACACTTGTGTATTTTTTCATTGAAGAATGTCCCAAAGTATCCCCAAATCACCTTCTGGGATGATCAGCTGGCCTTCACCAGCCAGACAGGGTTTCATCAGTCTCCCTCTACTGTGGGTGGAGAGCTTCCTTCTAGGAACTTATTATCAGTGATGAGTTAGGGGCTGTGATGTAGGCAGCAAAAAACCATTCCTGCTCAGAAAGTGTTCCTTATCCCATCAGGGCCAGACATGACAAAATGGGTCACATTTTGGGTTAACATTCTTGTTAAAATGTAAATAAGTTATGCAAATGTAAGTATCTATAACATGACATGAATTCATCAACATACATCAGTATATGCTAATTTACCAGGAAAAAACCCACAAACTTCTGTGAGGGCAAGGCCTGTGGCTACTCTATTCATCTTTGCATCTCAGGTACCTCACACATGCACTGATTCACAGTATGTACTCAATAAAAAAAAAATTGCCAAATGAGTTGGATGAATGAAGAGTTAGGCATCAGCGAATAAGGGTCCAGCTAGGATAGTTTAAATACAGAGAATTACTCACTCTTGATGGATGTATATGAATCTTACTAAATGAATTTTATCATTCTTCTGATTTGTAGGGGTGTCTATGTTGTAAATATGCAGTGGGTGAACTTGGATGAGACCATTCACCTGTGTTTTGGAGGTAAGTCTCCCAGGAATGGTGAGATGATAGTGAGTTAATAACCCAGACAAGACTGTCCGAGAGGAATACAATGGGAGAGCCGTGATGAGTGGCAAAGCAGGAACATGTCCTCTGACTCTAATTTGAGGGCAGAATAGATATTCACTGCATCAACCATAGGGAGCTAGAAGGTAGATGAGAAATCTGCATGGAGAAGTTGCTTGGTACAACAGGAAAGAACACTGTGGTGGAATACACTGATGGCTCCAATTCCTCATCTCTTCCTATATAGAAGTCCATTGTCATGTAACTTTGCAGTGCCTTCCTGGGTTGGGTGCACTTCTCTGTCCCTTGACTTTGAGTTCAACCAAAGGATTTTATTTTGCCAACAGAATGAGATGGCAATGATGCTGCTCCAGTTCTGAGCCTAGGAAGGGACTTTGCACGTTTCCTCTTTTGTCTTGCCCTTTTACTATGGCTATAAGAAAAATATGCCTGCACTAGCCTTCTAGTCCCACAGACTCAGTGCAGCAGAATCACCTCGAACCAAGCTCAGCCTAAATTAACTGACTCTCATCTAACCCACAGATACATGAGAGTAAATGATTTTGGTCTTAAGCCACTGATTTTGGGGGCATCAGTTTATGGCTATGGCTGATTGATACAAGCACCAAACTTACAGAAGGATAGACCTTACTTTGAATTCTGGCTCTTTCACTGATTGGCTATGTACCCATGGAGAGATCATTTAAACATTCCAAGCCTCAGTTTTCTCATCAGTAAAATAGGTATGATGATACCTATCTTATCTGTTAGGGCTGCTAAGGGGAATATCAAAGATACATGTGAAGATCTTCATGTTATAGAATTATAGAGTAATGCTTTTTTTCTTTATTACTGGAGATAATTGATTCTCTCTACAATACTTCTTATTTTTTTCTTCCTTGGTGTGTTATAGTGTTCTCATTTAAAATGTCACATTGTCACAACTGTTTTACCCCATGACAAAGTTTTAACAAGGGGACAGTGAGCCTCTGGGGGTCACAGTGCTAGTGGGAACATCTAGAAGATTGGAAGACCGTCAGGAGGAATAATGTAACTCAAGTGGGCAAAATCAACACCTCCCCACTTGATGACTGTGCTCGAGTGTTTGGCTTAGTAAGAAATCATTCCACGATACTCAGAGGGAAGATCTGGAACCATCTTAAGCAGCCCAACTGTCCTTGGTCTCCTGGCCACCTTTGGTGTCAAAGCCTAGAGATGGACCAGAAGACAAAAGGAGGCGAGGAAGAGAAAATCCCACCGGCTATCCTAATGTGATACTTCCCAACTCCCAGGGCGCTGTATTCAATGGGCTGGAGATACAAAAATGCCCAGCCCTTAGACCCACATAATCCAGCTGCAAGTTCTTACTTCTCCTCTGAGCTTACAACCCATTCTCTGTCCCCAGCTCATTTGCCATTTACTTGTTTGCCGCCTCACGACACGGGTGTGCTACCCCGTGACTATGATCATGGTATCTCAGTGCCATGTGGCTTCCTCATAATTTTACCTGTCAGACCTTTTCTTTTATGTTGGGTACAGATGAGAAGGGACTATTTCCACAACAAAACAGATTTACAGATTGATAGTTGGCTTGTGACAGTTTAATGCCAAGATGTTATAGGACTACCTGCCAGTGAAGAGAGAGTCCAGTGGAATCAGATTAATGATTAATTGGGCTTCTCAGATTTAAAGAAAAAATCAAGCAATACATCAAATAGACTTTGTATAATTTACAAGTATTAGTAAGTATGTGGGGGAATACTTATTGCATAATAGTCATTATTTGTTCTCTTAAGCATAACAACTTTGTCCATGGAGATAAGGCTGAATGGTACTGAAACAGGTCCTGCTTTCTAGAAGATAGTATTTAGGGAGTTGAACACACACACACACACACACACAGTGGAGCGGCTTTAACTCCTCTAACTCTTTTATTTATTGCCATATTCCTAATGCCAAGAACAGTCCCTGGCATATAGCAGGCAAATATGAACGCAGATATTTCTTGACTGCCTACTACTAGCCAGATCATGTTCTAGGCACACTAGATGGATACTTATGGATACTCCATTAAGTAAAACAGAAATGCATGTTTTCATGGAGTTTATATGGTACAAGTGGGAGACTGAAACTAAAGAAATAAATGAATACAATATTTAGTACGGCAGATGGGATGAGAACTCTGGGGGGAGAATAAAGCAGGAAAGGGGGATAGGGAGTGCTGGGGTTTGGTGGGAGAGTCACTATTTTAAGTTGGGTAGTCAAGGAAGACCTCAGGGGTGGATGACTTTTGAAGAGAAACCTAAGGTTGTTGAGAGAGTGAGCCCTGAGGATATCTAAGGGAAGAGAGTTCTAGGCAGAGGGAACAGTCAGTGCGCCAGCTTGGATGTGGAGGGAACAGCAAGGAGGCCAGCATGACTAGAGTGGAGTATGCTAGCGAGACGGAGCAAGAGGACAGGTTTAGAGAGACGGCAGGGGTGAGGTCATGCAGGGACTAAGTGACTATTGTAAGAATCAGGCTTTTACCCTGAGGGAGACAGAGAGGCAATGGGAGGCTTTTGAACAGCTAAATGGCATGTTTGGAATTGCATTTTTTAAAATAAATAAATGACTGAATTATTAATAAATTGTGCAGAATAGACACATTTCATGTTCAGAAAAACTGCAACTAATTTATGCAGATGCCTCACACTCAAGGAGATGGAACATAACTTCCCACCCCTTAAAAGTGTGGGTTGTGACTTTCTTCCAAAGAGTACAGTAGGAAAAGGAAAAACAACAACAACAAAAACCCCCAGTAACTTTAAAGGGGAGAAACCTGCCAAACACTTCCTCAGCCGGGTGACCAAGGTCAACATCAACACTAAGTCATACTGACAGTATATACAGGGGATTTATTATTTTAAAAGTAGATGGATATTATGCATAATATTTTCTTTTTAGATACTTTCTAATTACAGAATAACTATTATTTGTCCCTATATAATTATTTGCTATTCTTAGTAGAAGAATACTCAGAATATGGAATCATTTTTTTTAAATCAATATAGATAGCAATGGTATATACTACCAATATGGAATTGTACTGTTAAAGGATCATTCCAGCTACCGTGGGAGAAAAGACTATAGGGGGCAAAGGGCAGAAGCAAGGAGGTCAGTCGGGCTGTTTGTAATAACACAGCAGAGACGATGGTGGCTGGAGAAGGATGGTAGCAGTGCAGGTTGTAAGAAGTGGTCGGATTCTAGATGTATCTTGAAGATAAAATAGGCAGGGTTTGCTAATGGATTGGATGTGGAACATTAGAAAGAGAGAAGTCAAAAATGATCTAAGGACTGTAGCTTGTGCATCAATATGGATGGAGTTGCCATTCAACAAGATGAGGAAGACCTCAGAAGGAGAAGATCTGATGGAAATCTCAAGAGTTGGATTTTGTACAACGTTAAGTTCCAGATTCTTATTAGCCATCCAAGTGAGGATGTTAAGCAGGGGGCTGGATAAGTATCTGGAATTCAGAGGAAATGTTTGGACCACAGCTATAAATCTGGGAGTCATTAAAAATAACTAAAAACTCAAGCCTGGATTAGATCACAGATGCCTGATAAGTATTTGACAGGTAATAAATAAATATACACTCTCTCTTCTGGTAGAACACATTTTCTATAATAATTAGTTTATATGCAATTGAAAATAGGGTAACAATGTTGGTATAATGTGGAAGTTCTGTTGGAGTATAATTATAACCTTCAGCATGAAAGGAAAAAGGACTCAGCTTGGCTGCAGCACAGTCAGAAACCTTTTTAGCTTTATTTTAAGAAAATGAAATGTACCAAGGGCTTCCTCCCCAGGGAAGCCTTGCATGGCTCTTGCTCCAGGTAGATTGCACTCCCTCCTGTGTTTACCTTAATGACAGCCTCACTGTCTACCTTAATGACAGCCTCACTGTCTTAGACCTCCACCTCTGTGTGCCTTGTCTCAGCTCCATCAAGTCCGAATTTCCTCTCTTTTGGTTTCTTGCATTTTTAACATCCCGAGGAAGCCTCTGGCCATACCAAGCTGTGTCTGAGCTGTCCAAGTTATTGCCTGAGATATTCATTTTTTATTTTGTTAATGCTCTGCTAATAAGGTTGCATAAGTTTTGGGTGATCTGCCTCTAACTCTATTTTTTTTCTAGAAGCCTTTAGCGTGTTATTTTGCAAAATGAGAGATTTTTCAGGGAAATGAATGTATACATGTAGTGGACATGTTACTTTTGTCCACACCTTTCCTAGCATCTTTTTCTTTAGGAACTGTACCTTCTTCATCAGGTAAGGCTATCAACCTATCAATCACATTCTCCTCCAAAATAGACAGACAAGCAGGGATGGGCACATGACCCAGGATAGCCTATCAGAATACACTACCTACCTGGCCCATGGTGATTGGTTCAGGAAGAGACACATGACTCAAGCAGAGCCAATCCCTGGAGCCCTGCTGGTGCTGTAAGGAAGAACTCTCTCAACTCTGGAAATGTCTTGGACACTATCTGTCTAAAGAATGATGCTGTCACAAGAGAAAGGAGGTGCAAATTAAGAATCCAAAGTAAATGATTCATTTCCTGTGTATATCTCCCATTATTATTTTCCTGGAAATCTCCTAGTCTTTCTTTAAGGCTCAATTCAGTTGTTATCTTTTGGTGAAATGGTTCATGACCACCCCACCTCCTGAACCTTGTACACACCCCTCTTACAGAATTGCTGCATGACTGTTTATTGTCTACTCCTCCCCTTCTCCCACCCTTTGGTGTATGGCATTCTTGATGGTAGTGGCTTTGCTTTATTCGTCTCCATAAGCGCAGACCCTAACACAATGCCTAGTACATGGTAAATGCATAGTAAATGTAGCAAATGTGAGTTGAATGAATGGATGAAGATAAGATTCTAGTAATACTTGTGGTTGATCACCTTGCATGAAAAGACACATTGTCTTAGATACACACACACATATTCTAGGGGAATATAGAATTCATGATAGGGAAGAATTTTGATCCAAGTACTAATAGCTTAAACAAAGAAAGCAATTCATTGAGATGAAACTTGAAAATAAGATAGCAAGGGAGAATGCAGAGTAGGGGAGACTTTGAAAGAAGAGAAAAAATAGAAAAGAAACAGCACCTTATAAACTTGGTAGAGATAGAGAAGCTCAGGGATGATATTATTCAGGAAAGTAGGTATAGATAAGGTAGGAAAGTAGGTATAGATAAGGTAGAAAAGTAAAAGGAAATAGGCAAAGATAGAAAGTATAGAGGTGTTGGTGGAAGGCAAGAGTAGGAAGGTCCTGGATGTTAGACCTTTGAGCTTTCAATAGAAATTTGTTTTCCACTGAGTGTCAGGCTGTGTGCTGGGTTATTGGGATATTGAAATGAATGTCATTGTCTCTGCCCATCATGGGGAAGATCCAGATGGCAGAAAAGCAATGGGATGATGAGAAGGGGTATGTGTTGGGGGGGGGATAATGTGGACTTTTCTGAACGGACAGCAACTTTCCATTCTTTACCGGGATTGTAGGAAGTATGGCAGCTGAAATGCTGTCCTCAAGTTGGGAAAATGCGACATTCTCTCCCCATTCTTGTCTCTTTCTGAATTCTAGAATCCCTCATGCTTGCCAAGGCTAATGGGATTCTTATTCTACAGGCTCTTCCTCCCAGTTTTGATATGATGGAGGCAGGACTGTGGTCTCATCACCCTTCTTTCCGCAGCAGAACAAGATTACCTCTACCAGAACAATGTCAGGCCCCAAGGCAGCATTCCCAATCTGTATTTGCTGGAGATACTACTTCTACAAGTCCTGGCACTCTGTGGTACCTTGATTGTCCCAGCAAAGCTTGGGTAGGGCCTCGGCTGCTCTTCGCACGCCGAGTCAGGATAGGAGGGTGCCGCCTGGCACCAGCATCCCATCATCCCCACTGCAGTGTTTCAAGACCCTGGAGCATCCGAGAGGGAAGAGGGTCATAGCCACCTCTGTGAGGAAGGGGACTCCAGGCATATGGGAGTAATTTGTGCATTGGCTGTGGTGGGCAGGGGGACCCTGGGCATAGACACCAACTCTGGGAAAGTCTGGGTCTTGCCAAACCCAGCTGGCAGGCGGAAAGTGTGTCAGAGGGGTAGCCCTGGGGGCAACGAGTCCCTGCAAGATAAGGGCCCAAGGAGAGGGGAAAGACCTATGGAAAAGGATACACCTGGGATCTTCAGGCCCCAGCTGCGCCCGTCTCTGGGCTGAGTGGGTTCCGGCGCCACCGCAAGGGGGAGACCGAGGGCGGCAGGGCAGGGGGGCTGTGCAGGGCCGGTGGTGCGCGGCTTCGGCTGGGACAGCCTGAGGGAGGGCCTTAGCAGTGCCGCGTCCGGATGGCACGTGGAAGGTGCACTGAGCTCAGAGGGGCGCCCCGGGGGCAGCGGGTCCGGGGCGGCGAGGAGAGGGGAGACCCGCGACGGAGGCACTCGCCCTGCAGCTGCGGGCGGTTGTCTCGAGGGGCAGGCCGTGCCTGGCGCGGCGTGGGCTGGGTGGGCTCTGGCGCCGCCGTCTGGGGGCGTGGGGCAGAGGGCGCTGTGCTTAGGGGCGGCTGGAGACGCCCTCCAGCGCTCCGGCCCGGTACCTGCCGGGGGCGGGCGGCGCAAGGGGCGCGCGGCGCGAGAGGCGGGCGCGGAGCGCGTGAGTCACTCGGCTGGCTCCCCCGGGTTCGGAGCGGGACTTCGCCTCCCGCCTGGGGTCTGCTTTCATCTCCGGCTTCAACGACTCGCGCCAGAACACCGGCGCCTTCCTGGGGCTCGACCAGCCGCCTTTCCGTCTAGGCGAGGGCCAGGTAAGTTTCTCGTCTTTTGATGCTTGGGTGACTCGGGGGAAGGGGAGGGGGTCTCCCAGTCTGTGTCTCGGTCTGCCTTTGCTTCCACCTTTTGGTTCTCTCCATTGGAGAGAGAAAGTTAGATTTCTAAAACGCAACAGAGAATTTCAAATCCATGTTCAGACCCCAAAAAGCCAAACTCTGGGGCCATATTCTTAATTTCCCCTGTGTCTGCAACTGTCCGGATGCGGCGTTGTACGGGGCTAGCAATGTTAGATTTGTTTCGTGTGTTTTCCTCCTCCCCCACTTTCTTCCTGGGTGATTCTCAGAGGTCGCGAAGCGAGGAGGGTTGAGGGGGGAGGGAGGGGGGTTGAAGCGGGGCAGCAAAGCTAGAAGGCTGAGCTGGATGGAATCCTTTGCCCGGGCGGTTTCCCATTCTCGGCGAGGTGGCAGATGTTTTACTGTAGCCCGAGTTGGGATCTTGGAACAACCCTCCCCAGCCCAGGACGTGGCAGAGCTGTAAGGTAACTGCAGTTGCTGCATATCAGTCTCGTCACCATTGACTGAATCAAAATGTTCCGGAGGCACAATTAATGTGACTGCCACGATAATGTTGAAATAATTCACCGAAAGACTCTATTGAACATATATTTTTTGATATATTGTATTCCAGGAAAATTTTAGGAGGCTACTGCTGGTCTTATTTTCTCAATTTTCAAAGATGCTTCAAAACCTGTTATTTCCCTTGAAAGAAAATCAATGAGGACTGTTTCTTATAAGGGTTTAACAATGCAAAGCTGCATGTTAGTTTTCCTTTTCCTTTACCAGGGTGTGTGTGTGGGCAGGGGTGCTTCCACTAACTGCTTTTAGAAAAATCAACGCGGGGAGGGGGCTGCCCCCTTTCTCTCCCATTAAGTGCAAGTGAATTCTGTGAATATTAAATAGGTACTAATTATTGTTGTCCTTTTTTTGCTTAAAAGTAGCATAGGAAAGAACCTCCTGGAATGCGTACATGTGTGGCTCATGGTGATGACTAATTGCTTTATCAATACGGTTTGGGTTGATGCAATGTTAACAGGTGGTCTTAATTCACAGCACAGGATTTTTCTGTTTTAGACGAACATCCCTGCTGATTGGGAGGAAAGTAGTACTCCCCTCCCCCCTACCCAACCATGACTTTAATCCTGCTTTGTAGGAAAGAGAAGGATGGTGGGAGCAGTTTTTTTTTTAGCAGTTGATTGGGTCGATGATCATAAATTGCTCTTTCCTGAATTGTCATTTGGTTTATAATCTGTGATTGTAGAAGAGAACCCCCAGCCGCCTTGGAAGAAAATTATTAAAACCTTAGGTGTTTAGTCAGATCACAGGGATAACTTTTTACAGTTAAAAAGCTCTTCCCAGGGAGCCCCCTCTAAACTGAGTTAGGTTTCCCACCTTTTTGATAACATAGCTCTTCTCCTGGGCATCTTGTGACTCTTGGTTTGCACGCCAGTCTCGCTCAAGATAGAAAAATTTCTTGGAAGGTGGGGCAATTTGTATTCTTGGAGCCTATTCAGTTAGGTAGGGGTCGGTTGAATGAGTAAATAAATGAATTTGGTGGTTCAGATCAGGCTTACCGTTCCTTGAACACCACACTTGGGCATGGTTTTTTTTTTTTTTCACTCCTAGAAGATAATCTTTCTAATTCAGTGATTCTCAAAGTGTGGATCCTCAGACAACACTGTATTCGAAAGGAATGCGAGTTTGACATATATGGAAAACATCTATATATTAACTGTCACACTTCTTTGCTGCAAGTGACAGAAAAGCCAACTAAAAGTGGCTTTAACAAATTAAAGATGGCTGACAGCAGGTGATCACTGGAGTCAGTTCAGTGGCCCGGCAATGTTAGGATTCTGGGTCGATGCTTTTACCCTCATGGCTTCAGGATGGCTCTAACAGCTCCAGACGTTATGTCCTTATCCCATGTTCAAAGGCAGGAAACAGAGAGTAGGAAGGAATAGAATAATTTCCCTCATGAAACTTTCTCTTATTAGAGAAGAAATAGCTTTCCCCAAAGTTCCCCAACAGAATCTCCCTTGTGTCTCATTGGCCAGAGCTGGGCCACATAACAGTCCTTAGTGGTATGAGAGACCAGGAAAATGAGTATTGGGCTTTTTAGCTTCTATAGTGGAAAGGTGGCCAGGGAGAGGGGCATTGGAGATGGCTTTCGGGAGCTAACCAGCAAGTCTTAAGCTATCATGAAAATGGCCCTGTTTTAACCAGTGATTATATTAATGATTAGTCTCACTAAAACATTAAATATTAATCAATGTAGCAAAAGCACATTAAGAATTGGGATTATTTTCTCCCTAGGGTATGGTATTTTAAGGGTGCTAAATAATCACTTTTGTAGAGTGTGTGATATTTTTTCTATCTGCGGTCTCTAAAAACTATTTCTATATAAAGAAAAAAATGTATATACAGCTTGTATGGTTTCCATTATATGAAGTATGGGTCAGAGCCTCCAGTTCCTGAAACAGAGTAAACAGTAAATAGTTGTGCTGTGAGTAAACTATTGAGTTTGGGAGCTTCACAACTTCACAAGGACAAATGGAAAGGATTTACCAATAAAAAGCTAATTAGTGGCTTGGCACCTGTGCCCCAAAAGGCTAGTTTACACAAACTTAAGAGTCTTTAATTTGGATCCTAGGAGCCTGGAGAGCTCCTGGAGGAACACGAAGGACAAGAAGACCATAAAGAGGGAGTGGATACTGACAGTTTAGGTGGATAGGTTTTCTTTGGGAGCCTTCTCTGTTCCTCTGCTGTGGAAGATGTACTACCCGAAAAAAAAAAAAAAACCAAACTTAAGACGATCCCTAGCACACACACAAAAAATTTAAGTTGATGCATGAAAAGAAGAGAACATACATTACTGCCAGCTTGGATTCTTGACTCTTTCCGTGTAGGAATCCTGGTATATTTACAGAAGGACCAGGTTTGAGGACCTGATGATGAGTGCTCAGCTAAGCAAGTACCAAGGGATTGAGGTTGAACAATTGCGAGCCCTTGTGCCTTAGATTTCTCACCAGTCAAAAGAATGAAGTAGACTCTCCGTGGTTTTCAAACTGTGTTGCACTTTAAAAATCACCCAGAGCTTTTTAAAATCCAGATTTCTATACTTCAATTAAAAAAACTAATAAAATCCAGATTTGTGGGCAGATCCTTAGACTTAATTGGAACCTCTGGGAAGGGGACCCAGGCATCAGGATTTTTAAAATCCCCCAGATGATTCCAGTATGCACCTGACTTTGGGAACTGTTTTAGTTTGCCTGGGCTAACGTAACAGAGTACCACACACTTGGTGACTTAAAAAATGAATTTATTTTCTCACAGTTCTGGGGAATAGATGTTCAAGATCAAGATGTTGGCAGAGTTGGTGTCTTTTGAGGTCTCTTTCCTTGGCTTGTACATGGCTGCCTTCGCACTGTTTCCACATCTTTTCTCTGCATGTCTCTCTGCTTCCTAATCACTTATAAGGACACAGGTCATTTTAGATTACGGCCCACACCTATGACCTAATTTTGCCATAATTACCTTTAAGGCTCTATCTCCACATACAGTCAAATTCAGAGGTACTAGGGGTTAGGACTTCAACATGTGAATTGGGGGCGGGGCACAATTCAGCCCATAACTGGAACCGTTGGAGAAGTACAATTGTAGCGCTTCTCAAGCTTTATTGTATATTCAAATCACCTGAAGATCTTATTGTAATTCAGAATCCAATTGGGTAAATCTGTATGGGGCCTGAGATGCCGCAGTTGTAACAAACTCCAGGTGATGCCAGTGCGGCCGGTCGGTAGATAACACTTGAGGTAGTGTGGTTCTGTCTAGAGCGCTAGTTATGAAGGTCTAGCAGGCATTAGAATTTCCTGGAGAGCGTGTTAAAAACAGATTGCTAGGTCCTGGCCTCAGAATTTCTGATTCTGTAGGTTTGGGGTGGAGCCCAAGTATTTGCATTTCTAACAAGTTCCCAAGTGATGAGCTGCTGGTCTAGGGCTGATACTTTGCAAACCACCTGTCTCTGGCTTTTTGAGATTCCATGGTATTGGGTGAGTCTAGTTCATTACAGACATCATTGTTGAAGTTTATCTGTGATATTTGCTAACCTCATCACTGCTAGCGTTGCACCTTTTGTTTTGCCAAGCTTAATTACATTTTCTGCTCATGAAATAAAGGATGAAGAAATGGGAGAAAATGCTACATTGAGGTCTCTTTTAATCTTATGCAAATGTAGGTGAATGAGTATGGAGGCTCTACATCAGCCCATTTATCTCTATGTTTCTTCTCTAATCACAGAGCTGAATTGCAGCTCACCCTTACAGCAGCTCAAAGATGATTTTCTGAGACGGCTTCTCATGTGGGATTTTTGGGGAAGGATTAACTATTCTAGAGATGTACAGTCTCGCGGGGCACTGCAAATTTCTCCAGCACATTAATTTTAAATTCTAATTTAATCATAGTTTTATTTGTGAGACCAACAGTGAACTACATCAAACAATATCCCCCTCTCTGAAATAATTGGAGGTTGGGAGAACAGTTTGCCTGCTCTTTGAGAGTTAAATTAGTAAAATTCAAGTTCTGTGAATGTTATTCACCTGCGTTTGTAAAACAAGGGACTGTATGTATATGTGAGACTAAATGGTTTACAAACATCCAAAATTTACACTAGTGACCTGGGTGTAATTTCAAGAGTATGATTGTATTTTATAAAGTAGAAACCTATCAAAAAATGGCTATATATATACATATATATATTTTTTGGTGTGCTGGTCACTGTACCTATAGTATCTCACTTAACCTTTATACCCTGTAATATATCAGATATATGTGTGTCAGTTATCTACTGCCATAATAATGTTGCATAACAAGCAATCACAAAAATCTCAGTAGAACATGACAGTAAGCATATATTGCTCATGTGTCTAGGTCACCTGGGTGCTAGCTAGACTGTTTTGCTGATCTTGGCTGGAATTATTCCCATGTCTTGGGCTTACCTGGATACTGGCTGATCTAGGCTAACCTTGTTTGGAGTAACTGATGTGCCTGGGCTCTGTTTCACGTTTCCCATCCTCCGGCAGGCTACCCACTCATGTCCTCAAGGCAGCAGCGGAGGTACAAGAAAGAATACGTGGAAATCCACAGGCCTCTTGAGGCCTAGACTCATAACTGGCAAATCATCACTTCCACCTTATTCTGTTGGCCAAAGCAGTCCACAGGGTCATGCTCACAGTCAGAGTGGGAGGGCCCTACGAAGTGATATGACAAAAGGCATGGTGTAGGGAGGGGTCAAGAATAGGGGCTGGGTTTGCAATCAGTTACAGGGAAGAAAAATTCAGAGACATTAAATTACTTGTTCAGATCACGTTATTTATAAGAGGTGAAGCCAAGACTCAAAAACAACTTTGATGCCAAAGCTTAACACTCTTTCCTTTATACGACATTGCTCTTCTACTTTTTATTGTACCCTATTTAGAGAAAAACTATATCAAGAGAAGGTATATGTTCAGCCTGTAAGATAAAGAATTATCTTTGTACATTAAGTTACAAGTGAGATTTTATTTTACTTTATTGTTTACAAGTGAAATTTTAATACACATAGGTCTATATACATATTTTTCTATTTGCTCAACTTAAAGCATTTTGTTTTTAATTATTATTAATGTTCTCTATTATCTCTCTATATGAAGCAACTAAAATATTTCTATTTTAAACTTAAAAATGCATTCAATTTATAATCCAAGGAATCTTTTAAATGAAGATAAAAGCAGATTGCTTGCTGCCCCATTTACTCTGGGGCTGTTCTCTAAAGAATGGGGCTTGCTAAAGCATTTCCCTTACTTATGACATTTCCGAAGTTACGCCAGGTGAACCAGGCCTCTATTCAGAATGAATTTGCTGATGCCATAAGTGTTTTGAGTTTACCCTTCAGGTTTTCACACATTTTCCACATCCGTGGTGAGTTTTGCCAGCAATTGGTAAAAACTCCCAGCACTGTCCCGGGGAAGAGGTTACCTGTGATGTTTCCAGCCTGATCATCTGACCCGCCAGGTTAGATCAGCTCAGTTGTGGGGATAGATGCAGTTGACTGTCAAAGCCTAATGCCATTAAATGTTTGAATTGCAGAACGAATTCTGTTTCTCCTGATCTCGTGGTCAGCAATCAGCCTTATGATTCTCCATGTTCATTGCCTTCAGGGAGAGAATAACCTGGCCAGGCTGTCTGGTCTGCCTGAAAGTTCTATTTCTCATTGTAAATTACTAAGCCGCCACTCTGGCTTTAAACACTTATGAGTGTTGGGAAGTGAGTCAGCATCCAGCTCCTTGAAGCCTGATAAATGCGGAGACACTGATAAGATCAGTTATCCGAGCTCGTGCTGTTCACTGCCAGGCCTGATGGTGATGATTCACCAAAGTGAATTAATACCAGCGAGTGTTTATTAATCATTTTCTGCACACCAGGAACTGTGCAGTTCTGTTTCCGTGATCTCATTTAGTCCTCAACAACTTTGTGAGGTAGTACTTTTATTTCCATTTTACAAATAGGAAGACTGAAGTACAGATGAAAAACTTGCCCCAAATCAAATGGCTGCTTTGGCAGAGCCCCCTGGTTGCCACCCAGTACCCTTTCTCACCTTCTCCCTTAGTGACAGAATCCAGTTTTATTCCTGGTGGCGATGCCTCCACTGAACAGTCTCTGTTACCCAGCATCTCTTGTACCACGGTTTGATCCTGTGACTGAATTGTGCCAGTGAGCTGGAATTGTGTTGTGTTGTGTGGGATTTCTAGGAAGCCTGCCTAAAGAGAGTTGGCTTGGCTGGAAGGAGGGCCCTTTTCTACTTCCCGTTCCTCTAGCTGCTAGCCTGGTTGCGGGCATGATGGTGAGAGCCATCTTGGGCCATGGAGTGATCTCTTGGATGTACGTTAGCACTGAGGTTGTTAGAACAGAAAAGTGGAAGAAGGAATCTGGGCTTGTGATGGTCCCATGCAGCCACTGCTTTCCGGACATATTAATGTTTTAGTGTTCTCTTAGCAGAGAAGAAAGGCAGTGATGGCTATTGGGTAGGCAGTGGAGAGTGTTTACAAGCTATGTGCCAAATCCCTAATATTTGAGCTGTGATAGACACAAGTCTTTGCATTCTACCTCAGCCACTTACTGTATGTATTGGGCACATCTTGTGTCCTGCTGTACATCCTTTCTGCCCATCTTTTAGTCAAGTCATTGATCCAGTAACCAGTTTCATGAGGTGTAACCAGATAGGACCTTGCCTTAGCCTCACAGTGACTATTTCACCTTCCACCCCAGGACTTCTTTGATATTTCAACACAGAGGCCTGTTGGAACTGCCTAGCACCCACGTGTGTATTACGGAATGTGAGGATGTTAAAGGCCCAAGAGTCAATCCTTGACTAATGTGGGTTGGGAGCTAAGGATAAATGCTCCCTTCTCCCATCCTTGAACAGATAATTCGGAACTGCATTTTAGTATTGTTTGCCTCTAAGAGGTTCTCAGAGGATCTAAGCAAGATCAATTGCCTACAGTTGTGGCCAACTCAAAAATATACTTCTGTATTGATTTTGTCTCTTTTCTGGTTCCCTTTCCCAAATTCCCAAATTCTATTTTCTGAAATCAGTTCCCCAAATAAATTACTTGGACGCAAACCCTGGCCTCAGGCTCTCCGTTTCAGGGAGAGCTCAGTTTAAGACGTTGTATAACCTTGAATTAAGCTGTACTGAAAAAACTTTGGCACTTGCTGACACTTTTATGCCCCTTATATGACAAAGCAGTGTACTATCTTTAGTGTATAAAGATGAGGATACATTATGAAATCTGATAGCATCAAGTATTGCTGTGTACACGAATCAGTAGGAATTGACATACCTTGTTGATGGGAGTGCAGATTTGGGAGAATCATTTTGGAAAATAAAAGTTGGCACTATCTTGTGAGGTTGAACACACATATACTCTATGACCCAGCAGTTTTTATTTTTAGGTATAACCCCCAGAGAAATTCTTCTGTATGTGAACCAGGGCCTCTCCTTTGGAATGTCCTTAGCAACGTGGTTTATAATACGGAAGTACTAGAATAACCTAATTGTTCACTGATGGGAAAAGAGACGAGTTTAGAATTTTGATATAATTTCACCATAGAATAAAAGTGAATGAACCACTGTTACATGAGAACATAGATGCATATTAGAAACAAAACGTTGAATGAAAAACTAAGTTACCAAAGACTTCATGCAGTTGGGCATAATTTTTATAAAGCTCAAAAACAGTACTAAACTGTACCTTGGAAGGAATGATACAAACATGATAGACTATAAAGGAAGGTAAATCCCATATTCCAAGCTAGTGCTTTCCTCTGATGGGGAGACAGGGATGGGCTAGGGTAGGAACATGCAGTGGAGGCACTGGCATTAGTGATGTTCTGGGTGTTGACAGTTCACTGAGGCTCTGTTATCATGCCTTATACTTTATGTAAAAGTGATGTTGATTATTTTGTGTATATACAGATATTGTTTAATAATTTTTGGAAAACGAAACTGCCACCAACAAAGATGCTGTGCTCACAAAGCATGGCCTTGGTGAAAGTCTACTTCAGTCCTCACTCTGAGCTAATGGCTCTCAGATTCAATATTCTTCATCATGTGATGTATTTTTTCCCTTTGTGTTCCCAAGTATATTGTATAATTAGAACGACAGGGCACAAGATTCCTCTTCCTTATGGCCCTTGGGGGTTACGTCCTCTATTATATTTAGAAAAGAACAGTTTGTTGTGTCCTCTGCTCCTGCGTCCACTTGCCTCTGGTTCCTACGTGTCCTGAGGCTCTTCACTGTTCTCTGCTGTACGCCACCCAGCTTTCATTTTACTGCTGCTCTCAGCAGTGCACTCATGGGCTACAATCTCCTTTGTTTCTGTGAGGTGTGTGTGTGTGTGTGTTGGGAGGTAGTATAACGGTGAGGAGTGGTGACGCTCTTAACGTGACATTTCTCTCTATAGTTTCAGACCTACTCCTTGCTGTCTTTGGCAGTGGTACCGTACAAAGCTGTAAGGTTGTACCAGATTTTAAACTTGAGGCCAGGGTTTATAACTTTTAGAATATTGTTGTGCCATGGAGCTTTTGATGAAGCCAATGGCCTCCTTATCAGAATATTGATTTAAATTCATAAAATCAAACACATTGGATTACAAAGGAAACAAACTATTAAAATATACTTATCAGAATATTAAAAAAGATTGTGATATAATAACATATGTACTTATTTATTAACTTACCAGACAACAAGATCTAGTGGTGGGTCTAACGACTGCCCAAATTTTAAAGGAGTAATGAGCATAAAGGATATTTCACAGTATCTGCAATAACTAACTGTAAGGTGACATGCAAAAGATCTGTGATTTCTATTGGTGACAAAGTCACAGGTGTTCATTCCTATTGTGGTTTGTTGCTGACACCCATATTTGAAGGAAATACTAAATTTTACATAGAGATTAGTGAACATAAGGATGTAATTTTTTTCCCATCCAAGTTCACGAACCCTCTAAATTCTATCCATATACCCTTGGGAGACCATAGACTGCAGGATGAGAGATTTGCTGTAAGCAAAATAAAGGAAATTACCACCGATGAAGGAATAATTTAAATTGAATACCCAACATTATCTAAACCACTGTCCGCAAGAAAAGCACTTAACTCCAGCCCTTCATGCTCCAGCCCACAAGTGCATCCCAAGTCCCGTTGGAATCTTACAGACCTTCTCTTTGAGAGGACCTTACTCTTCAATGCCCTGCAGACGGGTCTCCATACTTCCTTTAGAAAGTCCTGCCTCTTCCTCAGAGGAGTTGGTCTTAGCTTGGGATTCATCCGTCTCCCTTCTCCACTCTGTTTTCCCCACTAAGGATTGCCCACCTTCGCATCCCTCTGTAGTGACTCCCCTACAACAGTGTAGGGTGGGCTTTGGCTCCCTGAGTCTCTTCTCCTTCCAGGCCTTTCCACTCTGGTGAGTTGTAGTGAGCAGGACACCCACACCCATCCTGACTCGCCAGGAAACACACTTTTTCTCAGCGACAGCTCAGTCTTAAAACAGAAGGAAAAAGAGACATTTCTCTGACTGCCCATTAATTAAAAGGCTGCGCAAGTGTATAGTGGAGCCTGTACTGTACAATTATTATGCAGATCGAGGAGAGTTCCTTACTCATCCCTCCGCTCCTCTCAAACAGGCTCATTACTGAGCCATAGACCTTTTAATGTCTGTTTGCTGAACTTCACAAACACCTGACTCTGGTTGAAAATTTCTGTTTGATCCTGATTGGGTACTTTGATAGTGTCTTTGGTATCCTCCACCATGCCTACTAATTGACTGATTCGTTGACTGATTTGATATTTTAACAATTTTGTCAGAATCTGTAATGATTTTTAATAGACATTATTTTGGGGGACAGTTTTGCTTTACAGAAAAATTGTAAAGCTAGTACAGAGTTCCCATACACTTATACCCAGTTTCTCCTATTACTACTGTCTTATATCAGTATGGTCTATTTGTTACAGTTAATGAACCAGTATTGATATGTTGTCATTAACTAAAGGCTGTACTTTATTTGGATTTCCTTAATTTTTGCATAGTGTCCTTTTCTTGTTCGAGGATTCCATCCAGGATCCCATCCAGGATCCCATGTTCCATTTAGTCATTATGTCTCCTTAGTCTCCTCTGGACTGTGACAGTTTCTGCGACTTCTTGATTATGATGGTCTTAACAGTTTTGAGGAGTACTGATAGGTGTTTAATTGGATGTTCCTCAACTGGGATTTGTCTGATGTCTTTCTCATGAATAGACTGGGGTTATGTGTTTTGGAGATGAAGGCTGTAAAGGTTAGGTACTTTCTCACCACATCATATCAAGAGTGTATACTGTCAACATGGCGTACCACTGTTGATATTGACCTTGATCGCCAGCCTGAGATAGCGTTTGTCAGGTTTCTCCACTGTAAAGTTACTTTTTTCCCCTTTTACTATACTGTCTTCCTAGAAAAGAAGTCACTATGCGCAGCCCATGCTTAAGATAACAGGGGGTTCTGCTCCATCTCCTTGAGGGTGAGGTATCTATATAAGTTATTCAGAATTCTTCTGCATGGGAAAATTCTCTCTTCTCTCCCATTTATTTACTTATTCAGTCATTTATTTAGATCAGTGTGGACTCAGGGTAATGAATTTTTACTCAAATAATCCCAATCTTATTTGTGGCCAATAGCATGAATGTTTGTACCTAACTAGGGCTAGCCCAATGGTTTCTAAGCCCCCAAAAGGATAAAACCAATGGTTACACATGGATTTTGTCTCACTATTTGTCTGTCTTTCCATTTTTTGGTCAAATTTTTGGTTTAATTTCTTTCTTTTTTTTATAATTTTTTTCCAGTTTTATTATGTAGAATTATTATAGTTTGACTGCACATACACATATTGCATGTAAATACATATAAACAGTATACTGCACTTTTTTTAGTTTTCATATATGTACATATTTATTGTTTCTAAGAACAGATTAGATCTTTAGTTTTTTAAACTTACATAGTTATCAAAGGAATAAAGCTAACTACAAAATAAGAAACAACAGAATGTGGTAATCCAATCATAAAGGACAGTGAGATGTGCTTACACATATTCAAGAAATCAAAATAATAATTAGTTCATTTGTGTCATTGTTGTTATTTTTTACATTCCTCATATAAATGATGTCATATGGCATTTTTCTTTCTCTTTCTGGCTCACTTCACTTAGAATGACAATCTTCAGGTCTATCCATATTGCTGCAAATAGCATTATTTTATTTTTATGGCTGAGTAGTATTCCATTGTACATATGTACCACATCTTTATCCAGTCATCTGTTGATAGATATTTGGGTTGTTTCCATGTCTTGGCTATCATAAATAGTGCTGCTATGAACATTGGGGTGCATGTGTCTTTTTGTATTTTATTTTTCTCTGAATATATGCCCAGGAGTGGGATTGCTGGATCATGTGGTAAATCTATTTTCAGTTTTTTAAGGAACCTCCATACTGTCTTCCGTAGTGGCTGTACCAGTCTACATTCCCACCAGCAGTGTAGGAGGGTCCCCTTTTCTCCACACCCTCTCCAGCATCTATCATTTGTAGACTTTTCAATGATGGCCATTCTGGCTGGTGTGAAAAATTTTTGGTTTAATTTCTAACCAAAAGAATAATTCAAGAACATGGTAAAAAAAAAATTAAACCATCAAAGAGCACACAGTGAAAACCGGGACTACTTTCCATCCCATATCCTTGTATTTTCTCAGAGGCATCTCCTGTTAACGGTTACTAGTATTTTCCCAGAAATTTTCAATGCATATTTTAGCATATATCTATGATTTAGCTTCTTTAGACTCTAAGGCAGTGGGTCAGGAGAGGGGCATAGCAGGATAATGAAAGAGGAAACAAAGGGGAGGGCAGGAGCAGACCAAAGGCAGTTAGGTCAGTTGTAGAAGTCTTAACCCAATCATTGTATTTGCTTGGAAAACAATTCATTTTTCTAAGGATTTTTTTTTCTGATGTAGTTTTGCCCCATTTGTGCGTTTTAACCCCTGATTATCAAAGCATTATGGCTCTATCGGTTGTTTCTTAGTTGAAAACCATCAAGTCCTCTCTGCTGAGTTTAAGCAGAAGAATTTATTTGAAGGTATTAGGTGGTATGGTGTTTCTGGCCCCAGTTCTCCCCACCTCTACCCATGCCTTTTGGATGTGTGACTTTGTAGCTCTTCTCACTAAAGGAGATTATCCCTTGATTCTGACCAATGAAATGTTAGTAGGTATGATGCACGTAGAGGCTAGAAAGAAACATTTGCACATTTATACTTTGGGTCTTGCTCCTCTGCCTTGGCATGTCAAGAGAAGATGTCAAGGTTTGCCTCATGGAGGACAAGAGACATGTGATGCACAGCCGAGTCATTCCAGCTGTCTCAGAGCTATCCTAGATTGGATCTAGCCAGTTGACCCCAGACATATGGGTGAGCTGAAGTGCAACTGACCACAGGATACATAAGCAAGCCCAGTCCAGCTCATCTAAACCCTGCAGATTCATGAGCTAAATAAATGCTTATTTTTGTATGTCACTAAAATTTTTTGCATTGTTATACAGCATTATTGTGGCAATAAATAACTGATACAGTAGTTGATAGAATCCCTAGGAGGGCCAGAAAACCTGGTTCGGATGTTACTGTTGGCCAGAAGGACAGCCAACTACACCCAGAATGTTTCTAGCAGGAACTTCTACTGCCTTGTAGCATTCAGCACCTGTGATGCTGGAGAATAGAAAGAGCCTTCACCAGTGTTCTTCGGAGGAACCAAAGGCCTCCAACTTGTTGCTTTCAAGAATCACTGCTATCCCTCATCACGTTTACTTCTTCATTCCAGTCCTCCTGTGGACTCATCTGACTGATAGAATCGAAATCACACGTGGAACCTTAGCTGCAATGGAGTCTGGAAAATGTGTTTTCTTAGTTTTCTAGCTTCTGCAGTGCAAGAATACATGCTAGAAGGGATTTGGAGTAAACGTGAATGAGTCATTCCAGCATCTGCCACAGAGGCATAGAGAAAAGAACTCCACATCCTGATCCCCTGATTGTCTGCGGTCTCTGCATGGGGACAGTCAAGGTTTGACACTCCCAGGACTTGAAATCCTGAGAGGAAGAGCCCTGGACCCTCTAATTGCTCTACACTGGACTTGCTATGGTAGTCTTAGCTCCAAGAAAGCCGTTTGGTTCTGATAGTTTTGACTGAACGCATTCCCTGCCTTTTCGTACCTTGGCATCTGGCAGAGGGAGCAGCATGTGAATAATTGCAGGTGAAACAACACTTTAATTACATTGGACACTGTACACAAGGAGTTTGACCTCAGTCACTTTCCCTGTAGTAAGTGAAAAGTCACAAGGAAAGGCATATAGAAAAACATAGTGGGGAGGGCATAGCTCAGTGGTAGAGCACGTGCTTAGCATGCATGAGGTGCTGGGTTCAATCCCCAGTACCTCCATTAAAAAAATTATAAAAATAAATAAACCTCATTAACCACCCCCTCCCCCCGAAAAGAAAAGCGTATTCATGCTCTCATGTGGAGAAGATGTAAAGGAAGAAATACATCCCTGTCTCTGTGCATACCCTGTATGCATATGCCAATTCCTTTGACCTAAGTATCACAAATACCTCGAGGGTGACAGTGCTGGGCTGATGGCGTTTAAGCTCACCCTGGCGCTCCAGCCTCACTCCTACCACAAGCTAGAATGGCCCTTTGAAGTGTGTGGTCTGGGTCACAAGGCACTTAACTGACTGATAGAAGACATTTCCACTAAATGGAAAGGCTTTTGGTGTAGGTGTATTTATTTGTAGAGTGTCACTTGTGAGATTGGCCACACGAAACCTTTGTTTGTTCTCTTTTTTTCCTCTGAAGACCTTGTTCTAACTAAATATTTGCTGAAACATTTTGGTGACCTTTTTGTGTTTTAATTTAATAGGCAAAACCGTGCTGTTGCTAACAGTACAAATACTGAAAAATAGTGCATTTATGCAGTATTTTAAGGGGGACATTTTAGTACATCTGGGTGAAAAGTGAAGAAGTTAGCTGCAGAGCCAGTACCTGGATCCTTGACTGATTACCAATAAAAGTAGGAGTAAATCCATTGGAATATATATATATGCTTCAGAAGAGCATATAGTCTATAAAAATTCCCAGCTATGGCGACATAACCAGGACATTTCCTTTGGGGATCAAAATATATTGTGGTCTTGCCAAGATGCTACTTGGCCCACATAACTTTGTACATTCAGTCATTTAGTTTAATATCCCTTGGGTATTGTTGGAGAACCTAAGTATGGAATAATGATCTACTCAGCTAACTAGGAGTTTGTGGTGGGCACTGATTGTTATTTTTTGAAGTAAATTTCCTTGTGTGTTACCAAAACTATTTATGACAAGGTCTGAAACTTCTGTTCACAAAGGTACCAGACTTGAATCAAGGCTTAGGCCAGAAAAAAGCTACCCCTACAGTCTGGCCCTACGTACAGCACTCACTGGGTCTCCCGCTGCTCCCCTCCCTATGGAATCTTCTCCCCCAGCCAACTGGTATAATCGCTCACTGATGATACAGTCCTGTCTTTGCCTCTATCTTTTGACCTGCCTAGAGGACCTCCCTGGCCCTCTCTGTGCATCTGTGATCTACTGTATAAGGCCTGGCCTGGGTTAGAGCCAGGTGAAGCTCAGCTGTGAATCCAGAATTCTCCTGGTTTGCTCAGTCCTTGCCCACCACTCCCTCCTCTATACTTCTAACACATCTATACTTTTGGCCTCTAGGCTAGGCCTTCTTGCCTCCAAGATGTCTACTCACAGCTAAAATGTTAGCCTCTAGAGGGTACAAATGGACTGGCTTGTAATTCTGTGTATCCTCTGCCCCTACCTTAGTGCCATACAGATGCAGTCAGTCCTCAGTTGAGGGGATGTGATGCCTGGAACCCGCAGCACACAGCTGCAGAGTTTGGGTAGCAAAATTCCTTGCATTTCCCTAGAACTTTCTGCACTGGCATTTCCAACTTCTGACTTAACTCTCTTTTAAAAAAGGCTCACATGATTCCTGTATTGCTTCTCTCCAGTAATGGAGGGGAAAGGTCTTTGTCTCCCTGGTCTTCTGTCCCAAATACCTCTTTATGTTTTATGTGTATGAGGTACCAAAGGAATGAGGCCTTCAGCCTGTGGGCTTGGCTGATTATCTCATTTAATCTTCACAACAGCCATTAATATCCCTATTTGGAGGTGAGGAACCTGAGGCACGGAGAAGTTCAAGTAACCTAAATTCACAAGCGATGTAAGTGGAGGAGGCAGGATTCACACCAGGACTTTCTGGCTCCCAGGTCTGCACTGTTAACGTCTCCACCTCACTGCCTTTCCTGATGCCCGCTTGGTGTCCATTACATGATCCTGTAAACCCCAGAGTTTCCTGAGTTAGAAAGTTTAAGCAGATGGAAAGGATTGCTAATCCAGAAACACCTTCTATTTTTCTCACTGTGAGACTAAGAGTCCCAGAGCATCCTCTTGGTGGAAGAATTAAATGGGAGGAATTTAAGCATGATACTCCTCTAAGGCCACAAGATACAGAACTTCAGAAACATCCCTGTCTTTGGGATGAAATCTGGTCTGTAAGTAAAGGCAGAGCCAGGATGTGAATCCACAGCAAGTAGAGGTTGGAATTCTGCTGTTGTCATTTATTGCTTAGAACATGAGCGTGTTACTTTACCTCTTACCTGGCATTTAGTAAATACTGAGTAAGTGTTAGCTATTATTTCTATACCACAGTGTTTCCTTAGCTCTTTCTCCTCCCTTATGACAAAGCACAGTGTAACTAGCTTTTATGTCGGTTGGAAAGCTGCCTGCCTCCACCTCATTGAATTCAATAAACATGTTTGTAAATATGAGAAGGAACAGTGATGATGGAAAAATGGATACCCAAGAAGCCTACATGGTCAGGGTGACTTTGTTTCTTTTGTTAACATAATGACAAGTTGGAAGGAAGAGGAGTGAGTCATGCTGACAATGAAGTGCTACCAGTTTAGGATTTGTTTTAATTTATTATTTTATGCCTGTTGCTTGTTTCCTGTTGCTATTCATTTCTTATCCATTGGGGGAACAACAATCCTTTTGTGGCTTTGTGAGTTTCATAGCTGAGACATCCACTTCAAAACACATTAGCCAAACCTTTCCTCTTCCCCACCACCTCATCAATCATCTCAGACACCAAAAATGAAATTTCCAAAATTGTTCAGAAGTATTGGATGTGCAAAAATGTTGGCATGGGCTTTCTCTTTGGGGATTAGTTCCTGGGAAGGTTCAACATGGGGTTATTACAGGGAGGGTGAATGTTAGGGATGTTTGTGGCATTGTCACTTCCCTTCTCTTAAAGTGATGTTGGGTGGAGAGCCTCTGAGATAAAGGACTTAGCAGCTGATGACCCGTTTTACAGGGGAGAGTTTGAAGTGATAACATAGTAAATATTAGCCTAGAGAAAGTGTGGATATACTTTATGGAGTATTTGAATACAAATTATTTTTTTCCACTTTGTGCTGTGCCTTACCTGGGACTACTGAATGCATTTTCCATCTGTACACATTTGTTCTTACATCATGTGTCTTCTTGCAACACCTTTTATTATCCTTAGAAACAAAGGCACCTCTTCTGTGATGTAATTCAAATGTGTCTAAATTCTTCAGTCCTCAGAGATGGGTGGAGGCATGGCATTGTCTCTCCCTTTAAGAAGCCAGGAACATGGTAATTTGGGATGCTGGGAGTCAGCTTCCTCCCCTGGTATGCTCAAGGAGCCCTGAGTGTTATTACAAGTATCACACGTTTGTCCTGGTTGTCTCTTGTCCCCTCACTTAGCTCATCACACATATCAGCTTTTCTCCCAGTCATCTCTCCTGCCTAGTAACCAGGGCTCCATGCTACTGCCTCTCTCTGAACCATCCCATGCCCACACTGTGGACAGGGGCCTATTTCTCAAAACCCTGTGCACAGGAAACTGTCTTGTTTAAGGCTTGGAGGTAACATCAGGGGAGTCCAGTGCAGAAAGGAAGTTTTAAACTGGATATCAGCTCTATTGGGCTTTTGGTCCATTGACCTCACCCCTTCATTCTTCTTACATCCTGGCCTGCACCTGTGTTGCAGAGGCCCCCCTCTGCTCCCTCTAGAAGAGTCATCACTTTCATGTCCTCAACTCTTTCTTCTCCCCCATGCCAGAAGAACTAAAGTCCTTTACAATCGTGATCAGCTTTACCGGATGGATCCTGGGGGTCGTAAAAACACTGTTGAACATCATTCTACAGAATCCATTGCTTCTCACTTCGGAAGCATCAGTTCCTGGTTTTCTCCCACCAGTCTTCACACTCTTCCACTGCTTGGCTACAAACTCTCCCCAAAGTAATGTCTTCAAGAAGGAAAGAAACACTTTTGGGGTTCTACTCAGAAGAGTATGACTACAGGTTCAAACATGGCATTTTCTTTGCCCCTTTGTCCAGTAGTTTACAAAAGATGAATATGACTATAGAATCTGGAAAAAAGGTAAACTTAAAATATAAAAAAAAAATCTCACTGTGTACCTTCTCAAGAACACCTGAGGCATAACTCCAAAGTTCTAATCTCCCCAGATTTCATAGAACTCATATGCCTAGCAGTAGGTGGGGTTCTCTGTGTTCCAAGAAACAAAACGAAACCCACCACCAGCATCAATCAAGACTTTGCTTCAAAGAACACTGAAGCCCACTTAGTCAGTACTGTGAATTTCACGTACACATCCCAGTTCTGATCTTTTTAAAGTGTTTCTGGCCTAGCTCTTTATTAATTTCCTTGGTGGAAGCAAGTGATGTTCTTAGTTACTGTGTGGATTTTTTTCTAATATGTAGTTTGAAAAACATCATTATTATCTGAGGAGAGAGTTAATATTTAGTGACGTAATTCAAAGTTTTTAGGTTGATTTCACTCAGTCCAGTTTTTAGATGTGTGTTTAATAGATTCCTGCTAAGGGTCAGACACTACCAGACACCAAAGGTGTTTCAGACCCAGATCTCACTCCTAAAAAGCTTACATTACCTCCCGGGAGAATTGACATACAGTACAAAATACATACAAGGTAAAAAGTTGTGAGTGCCCTTAGAGAGATATAGATCAAAAGTCTATTTACATCACTTAATATTCAAGATCGCTATGATTCCTCTGATGGGCACTTTCTTGTAGTTTCCTAGGGCATCCCAGTTTATTCACACATCTTTGGATCTCAGCAGTCTCAGGTTCAATGCCTGCCTCTGACACATAACAACTATATGACCTTGGATTGTTCCTTTATATTCTGTGGATGTCAGTGTCCCTGTTTATCCAGAGAGGGCAGTAGTTCTTCGGAAGTTGATGTGAGGATTAAACGCGATAACAGAGTATCTACAGTACTTGGTGCATGTAGGTGCCTAGCACGTGTTCTTTCTCACTGCTCCATAAACACATCAAATAGATATAAGTACCCTAATGTGTGAATATGTATTGGAGAGTCTAAAGAAAGAAGTAGGAAGTCACAGCTTCCAATCTGAGGGGGTTAAAAACTTGATGCCGTATTTGAACCTTATTTTATCATGAGGCCTTTCTTGACTGCCCTATATAAAATAACACAGGGCCCCTAACTTCTTTTCTACTTTATTTTCTCCCTAGCACATACCATATGAAATACTTGCTTCGTGACTGGCTGCCCATCCCCCTCCCCTTAGATAATGTATGTTCCACAAGAGCAGGGCCCTTGCTATTCATTAGTTCACTGCTGTATCTCTGGGGCCTAGAACAGTGATTAGCATATAGACATCACTTAATAAATATGTATTAGATGAATGAGTGTAGGGATTAAAACCAATTTTAAAGTCAATTTGGCTCTTTTTCTTTCTATTGGCTTTTGTGATAACGTTGAAAATTTTTGGCAAGTGAGATGGTGTCACTGGTACATTGGGTACTGAGGTTTTGCAACTGCATCATGTCTGTCAGTAATGGTCATCACTTAGCTTTTAACAGTTTTTTCCTGTGTGCTGTTGCCTGTCTCCAGAATCCCCCTCTACCCTTGAACCTTATCAGTCTTTCTCATCTCTGGTGATTGATTTCCTGCCAGGAGTATCCCTGACTTCCTGTTTGTAATTTCCAGATCTTTGCTTCTTTTCTATGACTCAGCGGTTTCTGTATGATAGCGACTCTGTCACATTTCCACCAGTAGGTGCCAGTATCTGATATGACTTACAGAGACAGATTTACCACTTAGGGAGGATTCTTTTTCTAGAAAATGTTCTCTTTTGAGGAGAATTCAGAAAGAGCAAAACCTTTTCTCTGCTTGTGGGAAGGCTGTGTTGAATGTTATTGGCCTATAAAAAGGTGACACGATTAGAAGTGTTATATTTCTGAACAAAAGGCTCTGACACCATTTTTCCCCACATAAATGCAAATTCTTTCTGGAGTCTTTCTGAAGGATATGTCTACATATTGTAAAGCTTTAAGGGGTGTATTTAAGTCAACATAAAAAGCAGTTATTTCATTTCCCAAATATTCAAGAAACACTTCCATACATTTAGCCTCCTTACCAAAAAATTCCCAAATACAGTTCCCGGTGTCGACTGAAAGGAAAAAAGGCACAACCTAAAAGTTGAGAATTATGTTTTATTGGGGGCATTTCTAAAGACTTAAGCCTGGGAGGCAGCCTCTCAGATAGCTCTGAGGGACTATTCCAGAAGAGGTAAGAGAGGAGCCAGGATATACAGGAGTTTTGCAAAAAATAAACAAATCCCCAGATAGTCAAACATCAAAAGATTGCTGCTAAAAAAGAAAAACTAGATATCTCAAATTAGTGAATTTAGCACTTTACTATGTATCCGAAGATGCAAGAGTCGGCTCATTGACACCATTCCTTTGATATGCACCTTAGCTATCTAGGACCAGTATCCTGTTTTTCTTTATCCTGAATCCCCTCAGGGTGCACAGTGTGGCTGCAGCAGCTGATGGCTTGCTGGTTGCAACATCCTTTGTTTACTGAAATGGTAGGTGACATGCTTTGTCAACAGCACCTCCTCTTGGTCATTAATTCGAACAAAGTTTGGGAGGCATTTCATGACCAATTTTGTCCCATGGTGCTAGGAAGGCTCCTTCCCAGATGAGGCGAAGATTCTGTTGATGGGCCACTCAGTGTGCTAACTTTTGGATCAGGTCCTGTCGATAATCTAAAATTCTCTGGATCACCTGTTTTACTAGTCTGTTATGATCTATGAAGTGTTTCCCCTTGTCATTTCTTCCCATATCAGGAGTTGCACTATTATAATTACTCTATGCAGAGTTTGTATATATATATATATATATATATATATGTGTGTGTGTGTGTGTGTATATATGTATATGATACCTCAAGAGGTGTAGGCATCATTAATTTTGTCAGAGGCCTGGATACACACTGGGTAATGCAAGAGACAACAATCTTATAAAATAGACAGGATATAAGTAATAAAGCTAGTAATGTTAATTAAGTCATAGTACAGCAGAGACAGGCACATGGCATAAATAAATGTGAAAATGACAAGAGAGAACAAATTAAAACAATGATTAGTGTAACGTTGTAATCTGTTCTCAGTAAGCTATCAAGTCCACAGGGGAGCCAGCTGGAGAAGCCAAATTCCGGAAGGATCAGGTAGAGAGAAAAAGATAAATGTTTCATCTTCGTTAAAAAAGGTATACCTTAGCAACCTGTTGTAGGTCATAGTTAGCATAAGAGCAAAGGTTTTACGGAAAACAAAGATTAAAAGCCAATATATTTCAGAAAAAAGTCACAATATTATGAATCATGTTTATCAGTTCATTCAGTCCCATGTCAACTAATTCCTGCTGATCTGGACGAAGTGATCAGGTTTTCCACTAGTTTTGTAACTTCTTACCCAGTTCAATGGTATGATCTAAAAGTTTCAGAAACTTATTTGTCAAAATGTTCTTTTTATGAATCTTCTTGAAGATCTTCATTTCATAAAAGCATCAGAGCCAACAATGATTGTCTATAAATGACAAAAGACTTAAAATGGCATGGTTAAAGATCTGCTTACAATGCCATTGACAAGAAACTTGGATATTTCTGTGACACATATTTTAAGATAGTAACTAGAATTATGACTGATGACTTTGTGCCAAGACATGTCAGAATTTTAGGAATTCCATATAAATTTTGAAGTATCTATATTAATGATATTTACCCATACAGAATAACCTAAGAAGGTTTATCTCCAATTAGTTGACAATGCTTCTCAAGTAATTCAACACACCAAGTATGCCTAATTAATTTAACATTCCTCTCTGAGATGCCTCGGTTTCTTTGAAGGGTCAAAAGAACTTCAGTTAGAATTTGATATTTAGGACATTGTCAAAATATCAAAAAGGTTTCCAGTTTTAAAAAAAAGATAAAAAGTTTCAAAACACTTAAACACTTGGTCAAATAGGATCATGGGTCACTGTGACACAATACTCATTCACTTAACCAAAGTGGCAAAAGATTTCAAAAGCAAATACAGATAACTTAACAGCAAAGAAACGCATACAACCTGTTATCAAAAGCAGTTGTCCAAGAAAACTTTGTTCTCTTGAGAGAGGAACCAAATCCAGTCCTGCACCAGCCTACTTTTAATAACAAAATCCACTTACTTAATTAAATTTAATCTCATCTCAGGCTGACCATGCACAAAACTCCTTTTTCAGGGCTCCCTTTCTACAAAACTCCCACAACTCTCTGCATCCATATTAATTTGCCCCTTATTTTTCCATCCAGAAACAACCAGCTCTAGGACAGAATCACTCTTGCCCCTTAACAAAATGTATTTCAATTCCTCACACCTTCTTCTGCTGAAAACACACACCCTACTTTCCTTGTGTAGTGAAATGGTTCCCTTGTTATTTCTAGTAGTTTTAATTACCTATTCCAGTTTTAACCCATAAAACCTTAATCTCTAGTGAAAACCGACAAGCAGCAAGTAATTGTGAACTGTTTGTCATACCAGCGTTTCCTGGTCGGCAAACTTTGGAATATTCCATAACCTCTAGAAACGTACCCCTTCTCATAGCATAATTCCTTCTCTCCATGTGCTTCAAGACATGTCGAATAAACCCCAGACTTTTTTAGTTTTCCTCTGGTAGCAAGACAAAAGTAGGTCAACTTAGATCTGCTTAGCAATTAATGTTCTACTATTTTATCCTATTTGGAAGGACCTGGATATTCAAGGAATTCCCATCATTTGACTTAATTTAGCAAAACTCTAAAGTTTTAAGTCACCAAAAATCTGGAGAAAGTATTTTAGATAGACATCCCTAAAACATACTTTTCCTAAAGAGTTCACCTGAAAACTCTTATTTACCTCTATTTTACAACTTATGAAAATACCTTCATACCAAGTTAATTTTTTTCTTGTGACAACTCTGAACCAGAAGTAACATGAACTTACTGACTGCTAGAAAACCTAGGTACAATAAAACTCTGTGTTGATTAAACCAACAAGCTGAAGCTTGCTTTGATACCAGGTGTTAACTTAATAATGAATATTTCCTAGATCACGTGAACCTGAAATTCATTCTGGCCAGTTTCTTTCATATTTAGAAGTATTTAATTTGTAAGTGTCTACTATTAAGTCAATTAAATACAGTTTATAAATTTAATTTTGGTAATGTTTTCTAGGGGTAGAGATCTCATATGTATAGTAGGTACACAGACATAAAGAGACATAACTAGAAATCTCACAGCTTCACTTTAAAACTTAGTGATGAATCAGATAGTATAATAACTTATTAGTTTACAAATAACAGTTGGAATAAGTTAAATTTGTTTGCTCAGATGACTAAGGCTTTATTGTTTGTGGGAAAGACTTAACGATTTGTATTTGTCCTTGATAAACCCTTAATGAGGCTATGAATTAGATTTTGAGTGAGGGAACTTTTCCAGGAGTTTGGGTTTAAAAAGCCTTTTTTTCTTCCTTTGGTTTCAGGGTCTACTTCATTGAGCTAATTAGGCTCAGGTCACTATGGGCTGTATTTACATTTCTGATTTGTACAGATTTGCAAGACAAAGACAGTTGCTTTTAATTCCCCAAAGGACTGGTCTGCCTCCTAAGTGATATTAAAAGATTGACTTGCCCAACTGTATTTTCTTTAATTTGCTTTTATATCAGTGAGATGATCTCCAACTAAAATGAAACCCAGGAGTTCCATGTTCTAGAACTTTAGGGTTCAATGTATCATGCCTTCAAAAGTTTGCACAAGGGATTCAACAAAGCCCTCTTTCTGAGTGCACAGGTTATAAACCCAAATCCAAAAAAAAAAAAGATTATTTTTTTTTATTTGCCCTTGAATATTAACTCCTAGTTTTTGTTTTATATTCTGTGGGCTCAGGTGACCTTAGTTTGTTTAATATTTCCTGAGGGGCAGATTCATATGCCTTGTCTTATAATACCAGGCAGGGAAAGCGTTCCCCAGTGAGACCTGTCTATCCCACAATATAATTAGGCAAAAGAGATGTAACCATCTTATATAATGCCCATTTAAATATGCTGACTTTTATAAACTTTCATCTCAATGCCATCGACTTTTATACCTTTAACTTTAGTTTCTGTTAGGACCCCATCAAGAAGCCTTGGTCTTAAGAGTCCAGAAATTTTCCTTGCTTTCTGACCATTTTATGTATTTTTATATAAAGGGCTTTGGACTCCCCAGTGAAGGGTTGAGCCAAGGGACTCAGGCCCTTTTGTTATTTTTTTTAACTTGATTAATTGGCCTAACTTGCCCCAAATAATTGCTGGTCAGGTATCTCAGTACATTTTTTTTTAGCCTTTTAAATACATATTTTAAATTGGGATAGAGTGGACTTGTTTGGGGCTCTTTAATGTTGGAGACCAGTAGGGGTCCCTTTGGCCCATCCAGTCTTAGGTAGTGTTGTATCAAACTTTGGTTTTAATCCCATTAATTTCAGTTTTATTTATTCCATTTCTTAATAACCACCATTTTCTTGCTATCTTCTTTGGAGCACAGCTGTGTCTCTGAAGGCTTATTATGTTGTTAATGGACCTTTCTCCTTTTTTTTTTTTGCTTCCTTTAAAGGGACTGAGTTGTGGGCCTAGGAATTTGTGGGAGAGAGGAGCAGGAGACAGAAGTCTCTAATCTCAGGACAAAGGGGCTTTTCTCCTCTGCAGTGGAGGGCATGCTGAGCGGATTAAGAGAAAGGGGGTCAGTCTGAGACCCCTGGGAATGGGTGTGGCCTGTGGGCTCTAGGAAAAAAAAGTCTCAGAACAGGTTTTAAGCTTGGATCCTGTGTCCTGGCTACCTTGCCTGTCCTCTGAGATGGTAGCCTAGTCTGACTAATTGGTAATCTCAGTATGTTTAAGCATTGTATTTATAATATTGAGGTACTTAGTTATTAAATATTCATTTTTTTCCTTTTATAAGTTAATAGCATCCCTGCTTTTTAGATAGGCACATAGATGCTCAGAATAGAGATTACATTTCTTGGCCTTTGTCATAGTTAAGTTTGAGCACATGAATATATACAAGGAGTTGTATGCAACATCTTTGAAGGGAGAAGGGACCTATATTATTTTTTTTTCCTTCCTGCTGACTGGAATATAGACATGGTGGCTGAATGTGGAATACCCATCTTTTTCAATGAGGTGACCAATAGCAGAGCAACAAGATAGAAGGAGCCTGGGTCCCTGACACCATGGAACTGCTGTACCAACCTACCTGCTTTTCTTTAGACTTTTACATTAGGGATAAATACATTTTTATTTTTTTAGCTGCTTCTGCAAGTTAGCCTAATCTTGATGAATATCGTAAAGTACTCTCAATTCAATTTTGTCTGAGTTGGTAAGTATATTTCCAAACCAGGGAATATATAGGGAAAAAAAGGTATTATATGCTGTGTAGCAGCCATGACAAATCAGTAACATAACACAACTTTCTTCCACGTGTTCCTCATCCTCCAACTAGCTGGCCCAGGCATAGTCTCATGGTGCTGGGAGACATACAAGAGAACGAGTTCTTTTCCAAACCTCTCCAAGTCTCATGGTTGTTAATATTCCATTGTCCAAAGCAAGGCATGTGCCTGGACTCAGAATCAAGGGGAGGGAAAATATATTCTGTCTCTTAATGTGGGAAGCTGCAGAGTCACTTGGCAAAAGGCATGAATACAGAAATGAGTACAGAATTTGGGCCAGTAAGGCAATCAGTCTAACCTTAGTACTAATGCTTTTAAAATATGCTTAGAATAAATCTGGGGATAGGTTTTCATAGTCATCGTAACACTCTCTCTGTATTTGGTATTTAATGTATTTGCAATATTGAAAAGAATTTGGCATGTTAGAGAATGTGACAGATTGAGATGATTTCAATTTCAAAAGTACAATTTTGTCATTAATTTTACTATTGATTTGTAGTTGAAAGGTGTAAGATAACTTTACTAAGTAAACAATATTGAAGGTCTAAGAGAACTTGAGATTCATTACATTCTTAAATTGAATTTTTATTTCTCTTTTTTTTAAAGATTCCACATATGAGTGATATCATATGGTATTTTTCTTTCTCTTTCTGGCTTACTTTACTTAGAATGACATTCTGAAGGGACACCCACGTTGCTGCAAATGGCATTATGTTGTCATTTTTTTGGCTGAGTAATATTCCACTGTATAAATATACCACAACTTCTTTATCCAGTCATCTGTCGATGGACATTTCAGCTGTTTCCATTTCTTGGCTATTGTAAATAGTGCTGCTATGAACATTGGGGTGCAGGTATCTTTTTGAATTAGGGTTCTTTCTGGATATATGCCCAGGAGTGGGATTGTTGGGTCATATGGTAAATCTATTTTTAGTCTTTTGAGGAATCTCCATACTGTTTTTCACAATGGCTGCACCAAACTGCATTTCCAACATTGTAGGAGGGTTCCCTTTTCTCCACACTCTCTCCAGCATTTATCATTTGTGGATTTTTGAATGATGGCCTTTCTGACTGGTGTGAGGTGATACCTCATTGTAGTTTTGATTTGCATTTCTCTGATAATTAGTGATATTGAGCATTTTTTCGTGTGCCTATTGGTCATTCATATGTCTTCATTGGAGAATTGCTTGTTTAGGCCTTCTACCCATTTTTGGATTGGGTTGTTTTTTACTTATTAAGTCGTATGAGGTGTTTATATATTCTGGAGATCAAGCCCTTGTCAGTTTCATCTTTTGCAAATGTTTCCTCCCATTCCATAGGGTGTCATTTTGTTTTGGTTATGGTTTCCTTTGCTGTGCAAAAGTTTGTAAGTTTAATTAGCTCCCATTTGTTTATTTTTGCTTTTATTTCTATTGCTTGGGTAGACTGCCCTAGGAGAATATTGCTGAGATGTATGTGAGATAATATTTTGCCTATGTTTTCTTCTAGGAGGTTTATTGTATTTTGTCTTATGTTTAAGTCTAATCTATTTTGAGTTCATTTTTGTGTATGGTGTGAGGGAGTATTCTAGCTTCATTGATTTATGTGCTGCTGTCCAGTTTTCACAACATCATTTGCTGAAGAGACTGTCTTTATTCCATTGTATGTTCTTGCCTCCTTTGTCAACGATTAATTGACCAAAAGTTTGTGGGTTCATTAAATTGAATTTTTAGATCTTCTAGGATTTAGTACTTGTGGAAATACTTCATTTAGTGCTGTTCTTAAGTGTTAGCTCTTCTTAAAGTCTTTTCCTGACCAGGCTATTAATAAATGACTGTATCTCCTTATCATGTCATCTCTAGTGCGCTTATTTTTTTGGCATTATATTATATATTTTAAAATTACTAGTTTTAGCCTTAAAATATACTCTCCAGAAAGGTAATAATTTTGTTTTGCTTGCTGCTCTATCCAGAACACTT
This sequence comes from Camelus ferus, assembly GCF_009834535.1. NCBI lineage: Eukaryota > Metazoa > Chordata > Mammalia > Artiodactyla > Camelidae > Camelus > Camelus ferus. The sequence goes on from NC_045732.1 coordinate 36,682,904, forward strand.
TAAAAAGTGCTTGGCATATAGGTGTTCAAAACATTTGCTGGCTGACTGAATGAATGAAACTTTTAGGTCATGCATTTGAAATGCTTGAAAAGAAATTTGAACATACTATGTTAATGAATGTAATTTAAATTTCTTGTAAGAGAATTAACTCATTGTAAACAGGACTGATTGTTTAAGGAGTTCAGTCTGTTCCACTTGAATTGACTAAATCTTAGTCAAAGATTTACAAGTTAGGAACTTAAAATTTACATTTATGAATAGGATAATAGGATTTTCAAATTGATCTTGAGGAATCAAGAAAAGGAAGGATAGATTGTTAAATGTTACTTTAGTAATTTGAATATAAATTAAAAAATAAAAAATTTATAGGTAACAGTAACTGGTCTTTTCTGAACACAAAATCTTCCCTTGGACATAAAGAGTCTCACATTGTCCCCACAAAGTCTTTGTAATGCACATATGGGGAAGCATGAAACAGTAAACATGATTCCCAGAGGAGAAGCCAGGGGATAATTTTTTTTACTGATATTATTGTCACTAGAGGGGAATGATGATTGTGTAATACAGGAAATGTAGAGGTTGAGGAAAAATGGAGAAGGTAGGGAGCTCTGTTTTAAAGAGATGGATAAACCTTTCCATTTCGTCAAAACCTAAATTGTCTGTCTCTCCAAAAACCTTATGATGAGGAAGACATTAGAGTTATGTAGGGAAAAGAAGGGAGCATCTAGGACAAATGATGGTGGCATTCCTGCTATAGATCCATTGAAAGGGGAACGAATAAATAGTCGTCAAAGGTTTCATAATGAAAGCACCCACTGGCTCTTTGGAATAGCAGCAGTGGCAGTCACAGGGACTCTGGTTTCCATCACAACAGAATGTCCTGTCTCTGGAGTTGGTTTCCAGCATTTTGGTTATACTGCCAATAGCAAACTTCCTCAAAAGGTACTGGCTTAACACAGCCATTTTATTTTGCTTATCATTTTCTGGGACAGGAATCTGGGAAGAGCTCAGCAAGGCAATTGTCTCTGGTTTAGGTGGTATGAGCTAGAATAGCTTGGATTGGAAGACAGGCTTCCAAGTAGGAACGTTTTACCCACATATCTATTATCTTAGTGGTTTATGGCCTCTGACTCTCTGTAAGCTGTATAATTTTTCAAGGCCCATTCATGTAACTTGAGATTCTCACAAAATGATGGTCTCAGGGTAGTTGCTCATCTTACATGGTGGCTGGCTTCCAAGAGGCAGGAACCAGAGCTTTCAGGCCAGTTAAAGCCTACAAGTGGAACTGGAATAGCATTCCTTCCACTGATTCTATTGGTCAAAGTCGTCACAAGGGCTGCCCTGATTCAAAGAGGTGGAGATACAGACTCCATCTTTTAATGGGGCATTGTCAGTATCACATTGCAGAATAGTAAGTGTAGAAGATGCCAGTAAAAATGGCAGATAAAAAAACCTCTGAAAATTTATAGCAATAAGAACACTGGCAAAAATTTTCAGAATCAACTTTTTCAGAACTCTGGAAATCAACTAAAGACTTGCAACAACCTAGGGAGAATTTATTCAAAAACGATGGCTGAATCTAAATAAGAACAGTGAGCTGTGTGGCATTTTAATTTTCCATATTCCTACTCCATTCTCTTTGGCTCTATAGTAGCCTTGAAAACCAATATATGGTAATCATAGTGAAAAGCAGGTGCCCGGAAGCCACCAGAAGGGGTAGAACAGTTGGAGCACTCACCAGGTCACATTCCCAGAGAATTATTATTTGATCTGTGTGGTAGTTCCCTAGAAGACTCCACTCTCAAGGCTGCCTTTATTTGACTTGACATGGAACTTGCTCAGCGTGGAATGCTTTTTCTTCAGAGCATTTTTGAAAACCGAAAAAGCAGTCAGAGGCAATTGTTGAACCTTGTGGCTACCTGAGGTGGTAGATAACATTTGGAGCCAACAGTAGGCTAACCAAAAAGCTTAAATGGAAAAACTGGGGAATGAGATGTCCTTATGGGACTTTGAAAAACTCTGACATATTCCTGGAAATCTAGAAGGCCCTGCACATATATAAGGCTGTGTACATGCTCAGGAAAAACCTGAGAAGACTCTAAGCTCTTATGTCGGACTAACCTGACGTCACTGCAAACATGAAATACAGGCTAAGGTAGAGTTGTAAACTGCCTGACATAGTATTGAAGGCATGCCCGACCTGTACACAGATCCTCTCAACAAAGACTAGGAGACATTGGTTTTAAGCATCTAAGGAAATTTCTGTCCAATCATTAACTGAACACTAAGCTAACAGAGCAGAGACTTGAATGGCAACACATGACAAAGAATGCAGACTTCATAGAATTAGTTCACAAAAGTCACTAAACAAACAACAAATTTTAGGGAAGGAGGAGGAATTGATTTCTAAAGTTGCCACATTATTTTATTTAATATGTCTAGTTTTCAGAAAAGGTATGAGGCATGCAGAGGAAGAATAAAGTATGGCCTATCCATAGGAAAAAAAAAAGTAGTCAATAGAAATGACCTGTGAGGAAGCCCAGATGTTGGAGTTATTAGACAAAACACTTGCAATAAGCTATTTTAAATATATTCAAAGAACTAGAGGAAACCATATCTAAAAAATCTAAAGGAAAATATGAGAGCAGTGTCTCACCAGTTAAAGAAAAAGCATCAGTTAGAAAAATTATTTTAAAAGAATCAAATAGAAATTTTCAAGTTGAAAAGGACAATAACAGAAATGGGAAATTCAGTAGAGGTGCTCAACAGTAGATTTGAACAGGCAGAAGAAAGAATCAGTGGATTTGAAAATAGGTCAAATGAGATTATTCAGTCTGAGGAGCAGAAAGAAAAAAAGCAATAGAAAGTGAACAGAGCCCAAGAGACCTTAGGGGTAACACCAAGCATACCAACATAGTCATAATGGGAAAACTGAGAGAATTTGTTAGTAGCAGAGCTACCCAACAAGATATATTAAAGGGAGTCCTTCAGACTAAAATGAAAAGATGCTAGTCAGTTACCCAGATCCACATGAAGAAATAAGGAGCACCAGTAAATGTAACTATATAGGTAAATATGAAAAAAATGTATTTTTTGTTTGTAACTCTTTTTCACCCTATCTGATTTAAAAGACAATTGCATAAAGCAACAATAATCATAATTCTGTGTTGATGAGAAATGTATAAAGCTATAATTTGTATGACTATAACAAGACAAAGGATGAGGAATGGAATGGTGATAAATTAGAGCAGTTTTTTTATACTATTGTAATTAAGTTGGTATTAATTTGAACTAGATTGTTTTAAGATGGTAATTGTCATTGCAAGGGCAATCACTAAGAAAATAACTCAAAAAATAGTGAAATAAATGACAAGAGAATGAAATGGTACCCTAAAAAATATCTTTTAGCAGAAAAGAAGGCAGTGATGGAGAAATGGAAGAACAAAAAAAGACATAAACATATGGAAAATAAAAAGCAAAATGGCAGGCATAAATCTTACCAATAATCACATTAAATATAAATGGGTTAAACATTCCAATTACAACACAGAAATTAGCAGGACGGTTAAAAAAAAAAACATGATCCAACTATATACTGGCTTTAAGAGACATAGTTTAGATTCAAAGTCACAAATAGGTTGAAAATTAAAGGATAGAGAAACCATGCAAACTAACTGAAAAGAGAGCTGGATCAACTATTTTAATATCAGACAAAGTGGACTTTAAGACAAAATTGTTGCTAGAGACAGAGAGGCACCTTTTATTGTGATAACTCACAATCCATCAAGAAGATATAACAGTTATAAACACAGACACATCTAACAACAGAGCCCCAAGATATGTGAAGCAAAACTGACTGAAAAGCATGTGATGGGAGGTATCATTGTGGCTATCTTTAGAAAATGTAGTCTGCTGTATCCACATGTGTTAAAAACTGAGAAAAGTCACACAATTTTTAGAATTCACATTATCTTGTTCCAGTAACTCTCATTTAGATACATGTTGTGAAAATAAATGGGCTGATTACCCCTCAAATCTCAAGATCATGTATTGAGCACCCAAATTAGCATCTAAAGCCTGAGGCAATGCAGAGTATATACAGTTCATATGACATTAAAAAGAAAGCACCTTTATGTCTTAGGTTGGTCATCTCCTGTTGATCAGCCTGCCTTCCCCGGAAGTCTGGATTCGGTGTATTGATAGCTAGGTATTGAGGGCTGTGGCTGATTGACTATCTTCCAAGTTATGGGGGACATATTTTTTATAGTCTCTCAGGAAGCTGGGGTTTCCTTCCTTGGACATTTGGAATGCTGTCCTTCACCCAAAGGTGGACATAGTCCGTGTTGTACTAGTGAATGTCCCCACAAGGGGATAGTATATGTTAACATGTATATTGATAGATGTGGTAGGCAGGTAGGTAGACTTTCTAGAAGTGGCTGCCAAGATTCTAGGTCCCAATCTCCAGGACCTGTAAGTGTATTTGGATATCACTCCTGTGATTGTGTTATATGACACGGTTCATCTTAAAAAGGTAGGTTATCAGAGTGGGCCTAATCGAATTGCATGAGCTCTTAAAAGCAGAGAACGTTCTCTAGCTAGTGGTAGAATAGGTGGGCAGGAGGGAATATCAGAGCGATTCAGAACATGAGAAAAGGGGGTAAGGGGGTGGGAAGGGATAAAATGGTAGTTCAAGATTTGCAGATACTAACTACTATATATAAAATAGATAAACGAGTTTCTTCTGTACAGCACAAGGAACTATATTCAATATCTTATAGTAACCTATAATGAAAAAGAATATGAAAACAAATATATGTGTGTCTGAAACATCATGCTGTACACCAGAAATTGATACAACATTGTAAACTGACTATACTTCCATTAGAAAAAAAAGAATCGGGAAAATAAAAACATGAGGATTAAGCACACCATTCCTAGCCTTGAAGATGGAGGGGATCACTTGATAAGAAATGCAGGTGGCCTTGAAGAGCTGAGGGGGACCCTTAGTTGGCAGCCAGAAAGGAAATGGGGGCCTGAATTCTACAACTTCAGGGGAATGAATTTTGCCAACAACTTAAATGAACTTCAGTTTGAAGTAAATTCTCCCCCAGAGCCTTTAGATAAGAGCCCAGCCTAGCCCACACCCTGATTTCAGTCTTATGAGACCCAGAGCAGAGAACCCAGATGAGTCCACCCAGACCTCTCACTTAAAGAACTGTGAGGTAATAAATGTAGTTGTTACAAGCTGTTTAGTTTATGGTAATTTGTTAAACAACCATAGAAAATGAATACAGTGGGTTGAGTACCAGTGTAGAATCCCCTGCTGTTTCTCATCTTTCTTCTCCCCATGATCACATGAATGAGGTACTCACTGGATGTTGGATATAAAGCACTAAAAGGGTGTCTATGACAAGTGATGGGCATCACAAATTCAGGGATTTCCCCAACACAAATGGAAAAATCTGTGGATTTAATGATTTTCACATATGTGACACAGGTTTTCTTTATTTTTTTTGTTTGTTTTCATATTCTCCATTTTTTTTAACATTTTTTATTGATTTATAATCATTTTACAATGTTGTGTCAAATTCAGGTTTTCTTTATTATTGTTTCAAAACCTTGTCTTCCATTATGGAAGGGGATTGAGTTATAATCCTGCCTGGGATTTTCAACACAATATTTCTAACAAATGATCAGGAGGATATGTGAGAAGAGCCTACCTGATCTGTGTGTACAATTTCTACTTTATTTTTAAAAATTTTTATTGAAGTGTCATTGATTTACAATGTTAGTTTCAGGTGTACAGCAAAATGATTCAGTTATACACATACATACGTATGTATTTTTTCTTTACAGATTCCTTTCCATTCCACTTTATTTTTATAGCAGCAAGTGATGGTAAGCTGTATTTTACTGAGCTTGTAGAATTTAAAGGACTTGTTTAGGGACACTTTTGAGTGCATATTTTTGGAGACTTCTTTGGAAAGTGAGCAGTGAAACTTATTTAGGGATATCTTTTATTCTGAAAGTTTCCCTCATTGAAAATGTCCCTGTACCAAGCACAGGTGATGAATATCAAATTGTTGGTTATTCTGCAGCCTCACCAGAGTAGAAAATCTTTCTGCTCTCAAAGTGCTGCCTCTTGCCAGTAGTAGCAGCCTCACCTTGCATCTTGACGTGAATCAACCCATGGCTGGCTTTAAAATGATTAAGCCAACCCTTATTTGCCTAGAATTTTTCATTCTTTTATCTTTCACCCTGTTGTTCATAGGGTCAAAATGCCTTAAAGTCTTTGGTTTGAATAGGAAAAGAATTTAAAGATACATGGCGTTGAGTTGAGTCTTTAACACACAAAATGAGAATTTTCCATCTGTATCGTTCATTCTCAATCTCTTCCTCTCCCCATCCCTCTCTCTACCTTTACCTCCTGTTTTTGATATGTATTCCTACCTCACCTTCATGCCAAAAGGCTGTAAGCTTAGCATAGCTCTCATATGGGCCTTCTCTCTTTCATCAACTAAGTTCAGGAATTTTCAAAGATTAAATATGATAAGTTACTGTGAAATAGTGAGGCAGACTTTGGGCTCATAACCTTTCATCCAAAAGAAGTTTTAACTTTTGAACAGTTTATTTACTAGGTTATGTACCTATTGAGTCTACATTACAGAAACTTTTTCGGGGGAGGCATGAGGTTTTTGAGGTTGCTTTGAGAGATAATTAACTCATTCTCGGTTTCCTTACTAACAGGCTACTCTCTTAGATATGGTTTATTCCTCAGGCTTAACTTTTTTCCATGTTTTAGCTCCATAATCTTTATTTTTCCAGCCTTCCGCTGCTGTGCTGGTTCTGCTGTTGAAATTATCTAGGGGGAGGTTTTTATAGGACAGAGGCAGGACCCAATTCAGGATGTGACCAGGAGAGTCTTGCTAAGAGTACAACAGGAAGTGGACAGACTATCTTAGATTATTTGATGTGCTGTACATTGTCATCATAGGTACACTGGCTCAGCGCCATCAGTTACACACATTGATGCAATCAAGTTGGAGACGGCTATATTCACGTGAAAATTTCCCTATGTCTGAGGCATCTGTTAGTGTAAAATGTAAGATGTGCTACAGTTCCAAAGCTTTGTGTTCAAAATTCTGTTTACCATTTGTGGATCATTTTATGTGAAATGTCTCCATTTATAAATTTTGCTATTATTTTGTAAAAATTAGAAACAGTAGGACAAACAAAACAGCCCTGTAGGCTATATGTAGTCACTGGATCAGTTGGTGAACTTTGAAAGCAGGGATTCCTTGTGATCTTGTTTTCTCCGTTAGTTCTCTCTCTCTCTCTCTCTCAGAAGGTGTACATGTTGAGTATACAAACAAGTATTTTGAACAAAGACTAGGTACATAATGGATGATAAGATTTGTACAAGGATGTAATCTTTTACTTCAATATTTACCTGGATGCCTGAACTGGGGCTGGGAAATTTATGGGAAGTCCATAATCAATGCATATGACTACTGTGTGTATTTTCCTATCTTTTGATTATGTCATATGGTGACTCTGGGGAAAGAGTTCTGATAAGCTGTAATTGGACACTGATAGGAGACTTACTTGGAAAACTTGATTAAACCCCACTAGAGGGTAAGTGACAAGAGTCTGGGGGAAGAAGTTATTCCTTGAGGCAGTTGTATCCATTCTTCAAGGCTGTTTCTGGAAATAAAGCTTTAGGGGGAAGGATGCTGCCTAACAAGGGCTTACTGTAGAAGGATTTTTCCTGTTCCTGCTGGCAATTTATGTAGTTCCTGTGAATCAGTGGTAGAATTAAATGAATTTGTTGCCTGAATAAATTGGAGTTTCTGTTTTAAATCGGGTATACAATATATCATGCTCTGAAACAGTATTTAAATAGAGTTTTAGAATCTCTAGGTTATTAAATTTCAGTATCAAAAGGACCAGTTAAGCTCATCAACTTCAAGGATTCCTTGCTAGAAAGTCATGCTTACTGGATTAATTGCACAGCAGTGACTGGAACTAGCTCCCCACTCCACCCAGCTTGTGCTGGGACAGTTCCAGAGAGAAATGGAGAGTGGCTAATTATTGTTTTGTAGTGTAATGAGCTACCACCTAAAACTCCTTACTCCTTTCGGTCATGGAATTCATCATTCACGTTAACGTAATGATGGTGGTTGAGGTAATAAAACCTAGACCTTTCTCATAAAAAGTTCAGGGACCATAGCAGAAGTGATCAGTGCCGGGCCCATATCCCTTCAGTGCTCATTTCAGATGCAAAAGCCTGCTTGTTGCAAACACTACTCTCTGTCTGAGGGCTTTGTTTTGTGGCCAAGGAGGCAAGCTCACCTTATGAAGGCAAGGTCCCCAGAGGTAGTCTTCAACGGATGGGGAGTTGGTGGATTAAAAACACCCCAAGTTCTTTGTTGCTTCACTGAGATATTTCTCAGGTATGCTCTCACTGTGTCTCCTAGTGTTCTGTAGAAGAATTGAGCCCCAGTTGCCCACAGTGGTAGGTAACTGACTTGATAACATACTCTTTATTGGTTTTCTTCCCTTCCGTATCTCATTTCCCTACTTCCATACTAGGGTTTACTGTGTGATTACTTCCTAAAGCAACTTCTTGGACTCAAATCTTTGTCTCGGGATCTGCTTTTGGGGAAACCCAAACCAGGACAAGAACACTGATCTAGTGCTTCAAAATTCATTTTGACTAAATCTGGCATAGTACTGAAGAACATGAGTTTGCATTTTAGGATCACTTTGTAGCTTTAAAATAAAATGAAGTCTATAAAAGACTTCCTACCTCTCTTATACTTGGATTGATGTTAGTAAAATGTGGCACATGGGTTTAGGACATAGATCACTGTTGAACGCGCGTTCAGTGAGGCCTCTAGGATACAGAATATCTAGTTGAAGGCAGGAGAGCTATTCATTTAAGGTCTGCATCACCAAGGATGGACACATGAATACAATAATGCTGAACACATCCTTGGCACAGAACAAGGTCTGGGGAAATACAGGCTATCAACCAAATCTAGCCTGTTTTCTGATTTTGTAAGTAAAGTTTTGTTGCAACTCAACTGCACGTCTTTGTTTACAGACTGTCCAACAATGGCTGCTTTTGTGCAAAAGCAGCAAAGTTGCATAGTTGTGACAGAGGTCATGTAGCTCACAAAGCCCAGAATATTTACTATCTCATTCTTTTTGCAAGTAAATTTCCAACCCCTGATATAATGCTTGTATAATGTTTTAATTTAGTTTGGTTTTTTTAAATTAGCCAGTAAGGCATCTAATTGGACATGGTTTGTTCTTGCTAACTCATACCAATGGATAACTTAATAATCCTGCTCTGGGTGCCACTGTAATGGCTTTAAAACCTAAGTGATATGTAGTGGCAGTGTGGAAATGCAGCATTGGGTGTGACTTGTTGGCCAATTGAAAGAGTGAATGTTAATTTCTACAAAGTTAATAGGTATGGACATGATCTTACTTGTAAAGATGCAAGATGATGATATGATACAGTAAATGTCTGGGAGTGTGAATGTATGTCTTTGCCAGTATCTATTTAATAACTGTTTTGAAAACCTCAAACCTATAGAATCATTGTAAGAATGGTTCAATAAACACTCATACCTTTGACCTAGATTCACCAATACTTTACCTTTTACTGAATTTCTTATGTTTCTTTCAAGAATAAAGACATTCTTTATAGAAACATAATACATTTATCAAATTCAAGAAATTTATCATTGACACAGTATTATTTTCTTATATACATTCCATTTTCAAGTTTCACCAGTTGTCCCAATTTTGTCCTTTATAGCAGTGCTTCCCAAATGTAAACAGGCATCAGGATTACCTAGTAGGCAGGTGAAAACACAAATTCCTGGGCTCCACCCCTAGAGATCCTGGTATAGAAGATTTGGGGTGGGGCCCAAGTATTTTCAGGGACTTAAATTTTTTTTTTTTTTTTTTTTACTGTATAGTCAGTTTACACTGTTAAGTCAATTTCTGGTGTGCAGCACAATATTTCAGTCCTATAGGAACACACATATTCATTTTCATACTCCCTTTCACCATAGGTTACCACAAGATATTGACTATAGTTCCCTGTGCTATACAGTACAGATTTGTTGTTTATTTTCAATTATTACAAGATCTCAAGAGATTGAGTCAAAATTCTGCCAGCTTTATAGCATCCCCCAGCATACCCCCTACCAACCCCACCCTCTTAAGTCCAGTCAACTATTCAGGCCCCCATATTGCATTTAGTATCATGTTTCTTTAGTCTTCTTTAAGCTGGAACAGTTCCTCAGCTTTGCCTTTCTTTGTTTTTTCATGATAGTAAAATTTAAAAAAAGAAATTTATTTATTTATTTATTTATTTATTTATTTATTTATTTATTTATTTATTTATTTATTATTGAAGTAGAGTCAGTTACAGTGTGTCAATTTCTGGTTTATAGCACAATGTCCCAGCCATGCATATACATACATATATTCATTTTCATATTCTTTTTCATTAAAGGTTATTACAAGATACTGAACATAGTTCCCTGTGCTATACAACAGAAACTTTTTTTTAATCTATTTTTTTATATGGTGGCTAACATTTGTAAACCTCAAACTCTCAAATTTATCCCTTCCCATCCCCTCATGATAGTAACATTTTGAAAGAGAACATGCTAGATTTTTTTCCCTCTGTAAAATATCTTTTACTTGTGGTTTACCTGATGTTTTCTCATGGTCAGATTTAGATAATGTGTTTTTTTAAAAAATTTTATTTTATTGAGTTATAGTCAGTTTACAATGTTGTGTCAATTTCCAGGGTAGAGCACAATTTTTTCAGTTATACATGAACATTCATATATTCATTGCACATTCTTTTTCACTGTGAGCTACTGCAAGATCTTGTATATATTTCCCTGTGCTATACGGTATAATCTTGTTTATCTGTTCTATATATATCTGTCAGTATCTACAAATTTTGAACTCCCAGTCTGTGCCTTTCCACTCCCCTCCCCCCTGGCAGCCACAAGTTTGTATTCAATGTCTGTGAGTCTGTTTCTATTTTGTATTTATGTTCATTTGTCTTTTTCTTTTCTTTCGTTTTTTTCTTTTTCTTTTTTTTTTTTTTAGATTCCACATATGAGCAATCTCATATGGTATTTTTCTTTCTCTTTCTGGCTACTTCAGTTAGAATGACATTCTCCAGGAGCATCCATGTTGCTGCAAATGGCATTATGTTGTCATTTTTATGGCTGAATAGTATTCCATTGTATAAATATACCACAACTTCTTTATCCAGTCATCTGTCAAGGGACATTTAGGTTGTTTCCATGTTGTGGCTATTGTAAATAGTGCTGCTATGAACATTGGGGTGCAGGTGTCTTTTTGAATTAGCATTCCTTCTGGATATATGCCCAGGAGTGGGATTACTGGGGCATATGGTAAGTATTCCTAGTCTTTTGAGGAATCTCCATACTGTTTTCCACAATGACTGCACCAAACTGCATTCCCACCAGCAGTGTAGGAGGGTTCCCTTTTCTCCACACCCTCTCCAGCATTTATCATTTGTGGACTTTTGAATGATGGCCATTCTGACTGGTGTGAGGTGATACCTCATTGTAGCTTTGATTTGCATTTCTCTGATAATTAGTGATATTGAGCATTTTTTCATGTGCCTATTGGTCATTCATATGTCTTCATTGAAGAATTGCTTATTTAGGTCTTCTGCCCATTTTGGATTGAGTTGTTTGTTTTTTTCTTATTAAGTCATATGAGCTGCTTATCTATTCTGCAGATAAGCCTTTGTCAGTTTAATATTTTGCACAAATTTTCTCCCATTCCGTAGGTTGTCGTTTTGTTTTGCTTATGGTTTCCTTTGCTGTGCAAAAGCTTGCAAGTTTAATTAGGTCCCATTGTTTATTTTTGCTTTTATTTCTATTGCTTGGGTAGACTGCCCTAGGACAACATTGCTGAGATGTATGTGAGATAATGTTTTGCCTATGTTTTGTTCTAGGAGGTTTATTGTATCTTGTCCTACGTTTAAGTCTTTGATCCATTTTGAGTTTATTTTTGTGTATGGTGTAAGGGAGTGTTCTTGCTCATTGATTTACATGCTGCTGTCCAGTGTTCCCAGCACCATTTGCTGAAGAGACTGTCTTTATTCCATTGCAGATAATGCGTTTTTGTAGAAATATTACAGAGACAATGTTGATCAGTTTGTCCCCTATGTTGGTGATTTAAGTTTGATCACTAGGTTAAGGTAGTGTCTGCCTGATTTCTCCTCTGTAAAGGTACCTATTTTTACTTAGAAATTAATACATAACCTGTGGGGAGATACTTTGACCCTGTTCTCCAACAAACTATTATTCAGTTTATTTATGATTCTTGCCTGAATTATCACTGCATTAGTTGTTAAATATTGATCTTCTAACCCTATCATTCCCTCTGCAGTTACTAGCTTTCATTTTATAGTAAAGAAGAGCTTTCCCCCACCTTTGTCTACTTGTTTCTGTTTTGTGGCATCTGTATGAACTAGTGGTCTCTTTAATTCAGTGGGTTATTATCTTTTGTTTTCATGATTCAGTTTTGATCCTCAAATTGTCTCTGATTTGACCAGTGCCAGCGCCTCAAAATTGATCTCTGTGCCCTTTTAACATGGCCCCATCCATTTTTGAGCACTCTAGATACATCAGTTATAAAATATTTCATCAATATATGTATTTTATGTGTCACTAAATGCTTGCTGTGCCCTTAGTGTACTGCAGTACTCTTAGGTGTCAAAAGGTATGCAAAGATAATATGACATACCTTCTTTTACTAAAGAAATAAAATCTCACTTAATATAGTAATAGTAAGATAGGTAAAGCAATTAGAGACTAATTTAAGGTGGCATATAATTTAGTTCTAAGTTTATTTATTTCTAGTTTATTACTCCTAAAAGAAATTCATACCACTTACAATAGTAACACATTTCCTCATTGTGAAATATAGCACAATCTTTAGTCTATAAGTAAGACTTACTCCTACGATACTATATAGGAAAGAGTCAATCAGGAAGATAGATCTGAGATTTGTCTCTCAGCCTTCAGTGTGTGGAATAAAAATTTTAATATAGTTAGGCAAACAATTTCAGGTTTTATAGTGTCACATATCACATGAATTTGTGGGATGCTGTTTGGTTTAATAGGTGTTTGGCTATTCTTGTGGTTAGCTAGCTAATTCTTGCAATCAGTTTGGTTTTATATGTTCCAATGTTACATAGTACAGTCAACTAAGACTATCCATTGTATCCTCTATATCTTTAACCATCCTCTCTTGTATTTTTCATCCTTTTGTCCCTCTAAATATTTTTCAGAACAATTTTTCTGATCCTGTCTTCCAGAATACTAACTTGCTTCCATTTTCTCTCATGTCTGGTAACAGTCGTCTGTTGGATTCTTGATTTTGGCTATTATAATTTTTTCTATTCTAAAAATTCTTTATCTTTTTCAAATATATCACTCATAGTTTCTAATTCTGTCCTAAAAATTTCAGTCTTGTCTTTTATGTCCTTTAACATAAATGACCATAGTCATTTTAAGATCTGTGTCTGTTGTTAACTGGATTTATTGTGGTGATCGTTTTGCAGCATATACAAATATTGAATCATTACATTATACACCTGAAGTAAAATAATGTTATATGTCAATTATACCTCAATAAAAAGATAAAACAATACAAGCCTCTGGTTCCCAAACCTACATCTGATGTAAAAAGCTAGAACTTAGACCTTTAGTCTAAGTTCTGAATTTGAATTCAGTTCTCCTGTGCAGAAGGCATTTTACTTCACTGACTTGGAAAATGAGTCTTCCTATACTCTAGTTCTAACTTTCATTAAAAAAAAAATTCCAGAGCTTTTCAGTATACATCATTTTTCCTTATGGTTAGCAGTTGGACCAGGGCTATACAATAGCATTTATGTAGGAGGTCAAGTTCAGTCATTATTGGGGGAAGAAAAGGAACAATGGCTGAAGGAGTTTTAAGTGATACTGAGTGTGTAATAAAAGCTCTGTGCATACTTAATAAGGCTAAAGTTGATAGGTTACTTAAACATGTCAATATATCAGAAAGAGAAATTCTGCCTTGTCCCGAGGTATGATTGTGACATGGGCAAATGGGGCCAAAGAGTCATAGCATTAAACTTTAACGACAGTAAATAACTTCAGGGGTGCTGTGTTACTTCACAGTTCCTGTGCAGATTCCAAATGTGAAATAAGCAATAACCTTAATGAGAAACATTTTGGTGAAGTGGTTAGCGGTGTGTGTTCTTTCTGTGTTAAAATAATGAAAGCATTTCAAGGCAGTTTACTTCTTTTTGAAGACTGAGGAAAGTCTTTTAAGTATGACGTTTGAGGATTTTTTTTTTACCCTGAAATTATACCTAGGTAAGATCTAAGTGCTCATTGTGTGGATCTAAGTAGATAGTCAGGATGATGATAAAAGATGCCATCTAAACTCTTACTCATTTGCTGGTTACGCTGTAGGAAGAATAACACACAGCGTTTTTTCTATTAGGGGTTGGTAACAAAACTAATTCAAATAAGTCAAGAATTATGTGGATTCCTCAAAGTCAACATAGTTGTGAGACTACTAGAGTACTGCTCTTTTAAAATGAAAGAGAAGATTCAGTAAGTCAGGCTGTGAGCACAAATTAGGAGAGAACCGTAGAATATCACCATTTAAATTTCCTTCCCTACTTCTTCAACAATAATGTCTTAAGATGAAAACAGTCTCTACCTCCCCCATACCCACTTCAAAAAAAAAAAATCTGTGTCTGTTAATTGCAATATCTGAAGCCCTGTGGCTCTGCTTCTGTTGGCTATTGTTTCTGCTGGTTTTCAGTCCTGAACAGGAGCCTCAATTCTTGTCTGAGACCCATAGTTTGGACAACAGCTCTAAAATAATCAGTTTTTCTTTTCCTGGGAAAAATGTGCACATGTCAAGAATGGATGAGTAGAATTACAATGTAGCAGGGTCACACTCTATGAAATTACAATAAAACATAACAATTAAGAGTAATGGGGCCAGATTCAGGTTGCCTGTGTCCAAATCCCAGCTCCTTTATTTAATGTCTGCTAAGCCTCAATTTCCTCATCCTTAAGATGAAATATTAACAATACCTATCTCACAGAATTCATATAAGTATTAAAAGAGGTAACACATGTAAAGTACTTAACCCAGTACCTGTCAAGCACTCAATAAATGTTAACTTTATCATTATTCTTAGATATTCAGAGGGAAGAGAGTCTTAAATTTTGTACGTAGGAAATGTTTGAGATGGCATTGAAAAATGCATTCATTAATTTATTCATTTATTTTATTTGATAGATACACAATAAATATTTGTTGAAAGAAATTCAGCAACTGGTGGACAAAGTGAGCTGAATCCCAAAAGGAAGGGTGGAATTGTACAGGGTCAGGCAAGAGTAAAGGGTGTCCTAGAAACAGCCAAGACAAAGCTTGGAGGCAACATGATTTATATGTGAGATAATAGGAAGATCAGCCTGGATGGAATGTCTTGGAGGAAAATATAATCTACAGAAAAATAATGGACGAGTGTTTAATCCTGTAACATTCTATAATTATCTTACATACATTGCCACTTCTGGGTCTTCTCCCATTCGCGTTTCTGTCTATGACATTAAGCTGACTATGTGTACAATAATACAGGCATCACGTATCAACTGAACCAAAGGGCTTTTTCCCTCTGACATAATAAATACCCCTGGAGTGACATGAGAGGCTCATGGTTTTTAAAGCCATTTTATCTAAAGCTACTAAAGCAGTGATTCTCAGGCTTTAGCTTACCTTTACAAACACCTGGAGAGCTTGGTAGGTTGCTGAGCCTCATCCTGAGAGTTGTGGATTTCATTAAGTCTGGAGTCGTCCCTAGGATCGGCATTTCTAAGGAATTGTGAGGTGACATTCATGCTGCTGGTTCAGAGACCACACTGTGAGAACAACTGTACTCATGACGTCACACCATATCATGTACTGAAATATTTTAGAATTTGATCATGTTTTCCTTTGGTAGAATAATTTTCTAACATCTATATTTAGTTGTGCCTCCTACTCATGGAAGTCAATTATTTGAAATAATTTGTAGGAAGAAAACCCTGCCTTTTCATTTATATTTTATCTTAGCCATTCCCGTACTGTGGTTTTGATTTTCTTGCTATTAAGGTTAACTGTTTGGGGAGGCCTAAGCTACCATTAAACTCCATTAGTGGTAGAAATTTCCTAATATTTCAGAGAAATCCCACTGCATTATTCATAATGAGTTGAGTGGGGCTTTTTCTAAAAGTAATTGTTATAATCATAGGCCTCATAAATGTAAGCATGAATTCTTTCATTAGTATATTCTTGCTATTCATAATAGGTCAACATTTTAAATAAAGCACATATGCAAATTTTATGGCATTTCTCTCCCTTTGTCATCACGTATCTCTTTAAAGGAAATACACATCACTTCAAGTTCCTGTTAATTTTACCTGCTGTCGCCTCCTACCTAAATGAGTCACACCAACTATTATATGTCACTTCTGACAAGAACCTGAAAGTTGAAGTAATTTTCACACATTCTATCTCACTCTTCCCTCATAGTTCTCGAATGCATTAGAGGCAGGAAGTAACATTGACTGACGAGAAAAGTTAGGAAGAGGATGTTCAGAGTCCAGGGCACCTAGCTCATTCCCCCCCGCCCCCCGCCCCCCACTGTCTACTTCCCCAGTGCTGGGCCTCACTTTATCTCTTTTCTCGAGTAAAATCAACATAAGGCTTTAATTTGTGTCGCAAATTTCTAAATCTTGGTAATGACAAGGAAAAGAGAAGGTGGCGACAGCCTGGGCCAGGCCTACAAATAACTTACAACTCAATATCACACCACCATGTTCTCAGTGAATTTGTGAGCTGTACCCTGTCACCATGAATTCTCCTTAGGCCTCCGCAGATTGCTAACATCCAGGCCCCTTCCTTTCCCTCTTCCTCTGCCTCACTCTCATCCCTACTTCCCTTCTTGCTGGCCTCCCTCTTGGCCTCCTTAACCTCTCTTCCTCTATTTCACAGAGTAGTTCAGCTCTCTTCTCTGGTTCTTGTCCATTTAAACTTTGAGCAAAGGAAGGGTCCTCACATTTCTCCATTAAAAAGCTAGTTAAGGCCCATCCTCAAAGTATTTTTCTAAACAAAATGTCTACCTCTGAGGTGATTTGGATCATTTCCTTAGAGAGGAATAAGTGGCCACAGTCAGTATTATTTTAAGTACCATGTGTTTCTTCCTGCTCCATTTGTTAAAGGAAAGACGACAGGGTGGCTTGGCCCTGAGAGGACTGGCGCGAGACTGGAGTATGAAAGGCTACTAAGGTCTAGGTTAGGAAGTGTGTTTCTGCCTTAGAACCCAGATTCCTGGTCCGAGCTCTGCTTTTATTTGGCAGTGTGGTCTTCAGCAAGCCAATTCACAGCTCCCAGGCTGTTTCTTCATCTAGAAATTGAAGGATTTGGGTTAGTGTTCTTCAAGTTTAAGCAAAAACCAAAAGGAGACAAAAACATTTCACAGTGGCTCCTGTTGAAGCAGGAAAGGGTCCAGACCCATCCTCTTAACTCTTCCTCCTCCATGGCCACTGTAGCTTCCTCTCAGTGCAGGTCTGAAAACACTGATCTAGATGGTTTCCATCCACCATTGTTCCGTGCTTTTTGGAAGTTTCTGAGTGGTTTCACAGTTTATTATATATGCTCTCCGTAATTAGGATGAAGGTAGATAGATGGAATCCTGAGAGAGAAACCTCCACAACCTGGCAGAGCTGACGAATTTTGGAATTGTCTAATGTTCAGTCAGGAGGTGCTCGTGGCCCTGGGCTAAGGGGTAACCCAATCTCAAGCCCCACCTTGTGTGTTTCTGTTGCAGGTCTGGTTTACTTTAGAAGAGATGGCCCTATTGAAAAACACTTCTAGAAAAAGAGACTGGGGGGCCATTTTGATGGAAATTTGACCTTTGGCATTTGATGATAATCGATTAACATGTGTACTGTTTTAGGATCCCTGTGTGATCAATAATAGACTTACCAAAACCCATTTCACTAGCAAGTGACTCCACGAAGACAGCAGTGGTCACTCGGACCTCTGTGACAGGGTTTGGTGATGTACCACAGAACCGCCCGCTCCCTCAGGCCCTTGAATTCCATTCACCTGCAAAGAAGAGTCTCCTGCACTTGCCAGAGACCCATGTCAAGTGGGCACATGAGGCCCGGAATGGAGTCAGTCTGTGGATGCTGGCATGAATGACAGCGAGCTAGCCTGGTGGTATCGTTTTGAGGCATGTTCCTGGCAGTTTCTCATAGTCTTTCCACAGGGATTGGGTCCTGTTGGCTCATGGCCATAATATAAGTTTGATTCACTTTCCTTCTTTCTGTGTCTCATTTTCCCTACTCTCTGACTCTTGGAATAATCCTGGGATAATCTTGCAAATAGTTATCTCCCCCAAGTCCTTATTATCTCAGGGCGTACTTTTGAGGGAACTCAAATTAAAGTAATGCTCCAAGTGCTGTTATAACTGCATATGAACTATGAAATGCATAGTGCCTTGTCTATTTTGAATTCTGTGACCACTGCTACTTCTATATATGTGCCCTGGTTTCAGCAAATCATATTGTATGCTTGATGGCACAATCTCAAGAGAAGCTGAATGTGGGGAATTTTATTTTTAGAAGAATTGTGAATTGATGTGGCTGGAATTCTGTGATTTAAAATTTTACCGTTTTAGGTCCTAGAGCCAGTTTGTTAATTTTTAATTCAGTGGGAATAAAAATGTGGTACAGCTTTATTTTTCACCAGTTAACTGTCCCCCAACTGTGTCAACATTCCTTTCCCATAGATCAGATACTACCTTTCTGATATCTCAGCAAGATTCCATAACTCTCCTCTTACTGTGCCTTCCTGGAAAGAATCATTTCATTTCAGAGGATTATTTCTTCCCTATCGGGAGGGAGGGGAGGAGGTAGTCTGTCTTCATGACCACCTCCTAAAAGACTGGCAACCATTCTCCCTTCTGCATATATTCTCCTAAAATTAACTGGCAGAGCAGGGACGTGTTGGGTGATGGGCAGGGTGGTACTGTCCTGGCGCCCTGCAGGAGGCCTGAAGGGAAGAGACTGGCCTCCACTGATGTAAGCTCCCTTGTGGATCACTGAACTTGGAGTGTGTCATTAACCTTGGGCCTTAAAATCTCATCGACCTCCTGTTGGGGCATGTTTACTTAGTCTAACAGTAAATTAATGTGGACCTCCTGAGTTTACATCAACAAGCTTCTTATTAGGATATGTCAATTTGAGTTTTAGAGATTGATGAGGTATGATTTACTCATGAGTCAGAGTAAGCCGAAAATAAGGACAAAGTCAGAAGCATCAAAAATCATGGTTAGAATAAGACCACTGTTGGAATTAGTGCTGAGAGCTACAGACAGGAAACAATTAAATTCGGGGATGTTAGGGATTTAAAAATTAAATGGTAAAATGCTTGAACCATGGATTTACTTCAGGGATAATGGGTAGAGGTGAAAGAATTATGCCCAGAAACATTATGTTACGTAGCAGCAGTACCTAGTAACTGGGTGTAAGGAATAAAACAAATTCAACTGGGAGAGTCCTTAGAGCTGTGGGTCCTCTGGGATATTTGGGCCATTAGGATTTGTCTCAAGACATATAAGAGGGAAGAATCACTTTTGTTCATAGGAAATTGTTCTCTTTTCTCTTACTTCGAATGATTCCATCTCAATCATTGTGACACAAGCTATTCTGCCAAGAGTTTTTTTGGTGTGATAGAATTTTCTAGATGATGGCCACTTTCCTGCGCAACCAGTCCCTTCTTCATCATGCCATTGCCCTAGTCCCTCTTCTCTCCTATTTCTCTCTCTCCCCCCTCTCTTTCACTCCCCTCTTTACTTTCCTGTCCCTTCCTCCTCCCTCACTCCTTGGTGCTAATTTGGCTGTCCTCCTGTTACAGGGTTGACCCTTCACTTGGTACTCTCTAGTCAGTGAGCTTCACTCACGATTGCTTTGTGAACTTTGTTTTGTGATTGCTCTTTGCATCAAAGGACACTTCTTATTTCCTTCAGAGAATTGATACCATTTTAACTGGGCTTTGCATCTCTTTCATTTAATAGAACACTTCTGAAGAATACACCTGTTCTGGGCATGTGTGATGGTTACGCTTTCCCTGTTTGGTGGAAGAAATAGAAAGTGCATAGATTTCGCAGAAAGACTTTGGTGTAGATTCTGATC
This sequence comes from Camelus ferus, assembly GCF_009834535.1. NCBI lineage: Eukaryota > Metazoa > Chordata > Mammalia > Artiodactyla > Camelidae > Camelus > Camelus ferus. Next base: position 36,703,228 of record NC_045732.1, read on the forward strand.
TTCCCACTTTGTAACCTTAGGCAAGTTACTTATTTGTTCTTCATTCAGTTTTTTTTTTTTTTTTACTGTAAGTGAGGAAAATAAAAGCCACCTCCAAAAAGATTGTTGTGAGATAAAATGAGCTCTGTAATTCGTAACTGTAATTTTTAACACTGTAATTTGAAAACTTTAATTTTCTTCCTTTTTCCCCCACTTCATTTCTCATGTCTGTTCCTGATGTTCTTTACAGATTTTCAAACTAGGTCAAGGTACCAAATGATCCAGTCCATTCAAGTCCAAATGTGCAAAGTTTGAAATTTCCTTCTCTACTGTTTGATTCCTTTTCATCTGAGGAAACATTTCTTAAGTGGGCGAGTCCTACTCTGGGAAGTTTCAGAATTGTAGAGATTTTTTCCCCCCTATTTTCTCACATTTATTTAATTTAAATCCTGAATAATTTCTCCCCACTTAATTCTGTTATCAAGTAGTGTAAGGGACAATAATGACAGGGAAGCTCGTAACAGGATAGTAAAGGTTAACAACAACATGAGATATAGCATGAGCTGCTTTTGTTTAGTGGAAATATGAGTTATTCTTCTGGAATTTTTGAGTCCAAAAGCATCCCTGGAATTAATTTACTACATGAGTTTAATGTATCATTTTGACTAAATGCTGAACCCCCAGGGTTATTGCTTCTCACCTTGGCAATACTTTATAAAAATTCTGTCCACTTCTCCAGTTCACACAGGAATCTTGATACTTTTCTTTTCAATCTAAAAATATCCTGTGAGGGCTAGGCGGGTTAGAGTTGTGGAATTCATTCAAAGAGATTCTCATGTTCTGCCTTCATTTGTTCCATGAACATTTATTAAATTTCTGAAGTGGAAATAAAAATAGGATCAGGGCAGCCTCTATTCACCCATAATTCACAGTTGGATAGGAAAGGGAGATTTACAAACAGCCAGAGCTCAATTTATTTGTTGCTGTTCTTTTTAAACACGTAAACCCTAAAGGACTCTGTTCAACCTCAAGCATGTTGTCTGCTATGGGCAGGCACATTTCATTTGTTCCTCAGTAGCTGTTTTCAATCTTTTTCCTCACTGGCCTCCCTGGCCTCCACTGTGGAGGCTGAAAAAACCTGAGACTCGCTTCACTATTCTTCCTTGTGAATGAGATATGGGATAGAAGGGAAATTCATCTGGAGCTTCATGGAAAGTTTGTACCTTCTGAGAAAAGGAACAAAGTACATGAGGAGAAAGACCGATTTGGGTTTGATTTCTATCACATGCTGCCTTTGAATGCTTTCTTATTATTGTGATGCTTGGAGCTGGGAAAGTCTTCTTGCAATCATGAACAGTCAATGGGCCAAATCCCGTATGCTAAGTATGGTAGAACTTCACAATAGAGCCTAGATCTTTGGTCACATGGGTGAGCCACCAAACCAACTTGCCATTGCTCTGCCTCCAGTAGTTTATGTCACTGTAGTTTGTTAATTATTGTTGTTCCTGGTGTCACTGTTCCTTGCTGCCCAAAGCACTTCTTATTAATAGATCTGGAAAGGGTAATGTATCATGTCATTAGCATTTCAGCCTTAGTCAGCTTAATTTTTCAGACCGTGTAAGGCCTGAACAGAACAGGTACATTTTGAACATAGTTATGGGGTGGAACATGAAAGAGACAAAATAAAAAGTGGGCCCACATGAGTGAAGGTTGTTGGGCAACAAGGAGGAAATAATACCTTAACAACAAAGAGAAGAAAAATAAAAGGGAATGCAGAGTATAAACTTTGACTCTATAGTTGCACCTGGGGTGATCCTCGGTACAGCATTTAAAAAGAAGTGGTGTGTTTGTAATTTATTCTGTGCTGTTTAACATAATTATATGTGAACTATAACTGATTTTTAATTCCACCCTGGATCCATCCTGATGTACAGATGGTAGTTTGAATGTTTAGAGCATGGAAATCAGTTTCATGACTGGTCTAAAGTACACATCATTAAAAAAGATTATCTGTTATAAAAATAAATAGTTTAATATGAGTGATGATTTGTATCCCTTCCTGTTTTGGGCTATTGATTATTCATAATCCCAATGTTTTTGAGTTTTTAAGATGCCTTCACTCAATGCTTTTTTTTTAATGGAAGTATAGTCAGTTTACAATGTTGTGTCAATTTCTGGTGTACAGCATCATGTTTCAGTCATACATATACATACATATATATTCCTTTCCATATTCTTTTTCATTATAGGTTACAAGAAGATACTGAATATAGTTTCCGGTGCTGTACAGTAGAGACTTGTTGTTTATTTGTTTTATATATACTAGTTAGTATCTGCAAATCTCGAATTCCCAATTTATCCCTTCCCACCCTCTTACCCACAGTAACCATAAGTTTGTTTTCTATGTCTGTGATTCTGTTTCTGTTTTGTAAATAAGTTCATTTGTATCATTTTTTAGATTCCACGTATAAGTGATATCATGTGATATTTGTCTTTCCTCTGTCTGACTTACTTCACTTAGTATAATAATCTCTAGGTTGCATAGGATAATCTCCATGTTGCATTTCTCTGGTTTGATTTGCATTTCTCTGATAAGTAGTGATATTGAGCATTTTTTAATGTGCCTATTGGCCATTAGTATGTCTTCATTGGAGAATTGCTTGTTTAGGTCTTCTGCCCATTTTTGGATTGAGTTGTTTGACTTTTTTTGTTATTAAGTTGTATGAGCTGTTTATATATTCTGGAAATGAAGTCCTTGTCAGTCTCAAAACTTGCAAATATTTTCTCCATTCCATAGGTTGTCATTTTGTTTTGCTAATGGTTTCCTTTGCTGTGCCGAAGTGTATAAGTTTAATTAGGTCCTATTTGTTTATTTTTGCTTTTATTTCTATTGCCTGGGCAGACTGCCCTGGAAGAATATTGCTAAGATTTATGTCAGATAATGTTTTGCCTGTTTTCTTCTAAGAGGTTTATAGTGTCTTGTCGTATGTTTAAGTCTTTAATCCATTTTGAATTTATTTTTGTGTATGGTGTGAGGGATTGTTCTAACTTCATTGATTTACATGTGGCTGTCCAGTTTTCCCAACATCATTTACTCAATACTTGTTTTAAATCCTCAAGGAATGCCATTATGATTAGTTTGGAACTTAAAAAATTTGAAGCGTTTCTCTCAATAAATTGACTTATATGTATCTTTCCTTTGCTTTTCATCCTTCTCTCTACGTAAAGAAATGACAGTTGTGCCTTTGAACATCCTCTTGCTCTTAGATAAGTGGTATGCTGGTGTGACCCTTTCTCTTAGCACTTGTTCTACTCCGTTTCTCACTTAGAGCAAATATAACAAATTAAATTTAAAAGATATCACTGTACTATGCATGCATATTATTAAGGAATACTTACTTGCTTTAAGTATTTTCAGAAGAGCTGGTTTAGGTGGGAAAACTTTTGAATATCATTTGATAATATATATTTGAATTACACTTGACCCTTGAACAACATGGGTTCGAAGAGCCCAGCTCCCCACAATATGCAGCATTTTTTAATAGTAAATCCTACAGTACGGTGTAGTCTGTGGTTGGTTGAATCCGTGGATGTGGAGAGCCAACTATAAATTAAACTTGCATTAACCATCACATTGTTTAAGGGTCAACTGTGCTACATTGCAGGAACACTTACCATGTAAAGCAGAGTAGATCTTCGTTTAGTTTTGCCTTTCTGAAGCTTTGGTATATGCTTTCAGTCATCAGAAGCTATACTTGGAATTCTGTTTATAGTCAGGAGGTATGTAATGCTTTCCTATTTAAGAAATTAAGATCAGCATGTTGCTCTTTTTGTAGCTCTAATGATAATTGAAATTACCTTTAATGTGTGATGTGTATTCAGTTGGTTGTCATATAGAATAGCTTACTCAATAATAGTCTTATTACAAAGGTTAGTAACTTAAATGTACTAAATATTGACCTTTTTTTTAGTTTGCATTAGGGTTTACTCTTGATGTTGTACATTCTGTGGGCTTTGACAAATGCATGATGACATGTAGCCACCACTATAGTATACAGAATAATTTCATTGCCCTAAAAATCCCTTGTGTTCCATCTATTCATTCTTCCCTCCCTCCCTCTCCCCAAGCCCCTGGAAATCATGATCTTTTTTTATTGTTTCTGTAGCGGTGCCTTTTCCAGAATGTCATTTGGTTGGAATCATACAGTTTGTAGCCTTTTCAGACTGGCTTCTTTCATTTAGTAGTATGTCTTTTAAGTTTCCTCTATGTCTTTCATGGCTTGATAGATTTTTTTTTTTTACTGCACATGTATTTTTAAAATTACATATATGTACTGTTCATTGTTTCTAAGAACAATCAGAGCTTTTAGCTTTTTAAACTTACATTGTTATCAAAGGAATAAAGCCAACTGCGATATAAGAATTAACTCAAAAAGATACATACACCCTGCTACTAACAGCAACATTATTTACAATCGCCAAGATAGGGAAGCATCCTAAGTGCACATCAATAGTTGAATAGATAATGGAGATGCAGCATATATATATGTAATGGAATACAACTCACCCATAAAAAAGGATGTTTTGCGATTTGCAACCCTTCATTCACTTTATTTCACTTCAAAAACCAGAACTTTATAACTGGCAGAGACATTTCCATTACATCAAAAACAACAAAATACCTAGACATAAACTTAACCAAGGAGGTTACCTATACTCTGAAAACCAGAATGACACAAAGAAATGGAAAGATTTCCTGTGCTCTTGGATTAGAAGAATCAACACCATCAAAATGGCCATACTACCCAAAGCAATTCACAGATCCAGTGCAACCCCCATCAAAATACTCATGACATTCCTCACAGAACTAAAACAAACAATTCCAAAATTTGTAGGGAACCACAAAAGATCCCAAACAGCCAAAGCAATCTTTTGTAGGGCTCTTTTGTTTTTCTTCTCTTTCTTCTTTTTGTTCTCTTTTCTTATGGTTTGATGACTAGAGAAGGTCCTTTGCATTAGTTGTAAAGCTGGTTTGGTGGTGCTGAAATCTTTTAGCTTTAGTTTATCTGTGAAGCTTTTGATTTCTCCAAGTCTGAATGAGAGCCTTGCTGGATAGAGTATTCTTGGTTGTAAGTTTCCCCCTTGCATCACTTTAAATATATCTTGCTACTCCCTTCTGGCCTGTAGAGTTTCTGCTGAAAAATCAGCTGATAACCTTATGGGAGTTCTCTTGTATGTTATTCTTTACTTTTCTCTTGCTAATTTTAATATTTTCTCCTTATCCTTAATTATTGTCAGTTTGATGACTATATGCCTTGGTGTGTTCCTCTTTGGGTTGATCCTGTGTGGTACTCTCTGTGCTTCCAGGACTTGGGTAACTGTTTCCTTTCCCAAGTTGGGGAATTTTTCAGTTATTATCTCTCCCAAAATTTTCTCAGGTCATTTCTCTTCTCTTCTCTTTCTGGGACCCCTATAATGCAAATATTAGAGCATTTCATGTTGTCCAAGAGTTCTCTTAAACTATCCTCATTTCTTTACATTCTTTTTTCTTTTTTCTGTTCTGAAGTAGTGATTTCCACTAATCTGTCTTCTAGCTCACTGATCCATTCTTTTATCTCATTTAATCTATTCTTGGTTCCTTCTGGTGTATTGTTCATTTCAGTGATTTTATTCTTCAGCTCTGTTTGGGTGTTCTTTATATTTTCCAACTCTTTGCTAAAAACTTCACTCTGTGCATCTATATTCCCCTTGAGTTCTCTGAACATCTTGGCCATCATTACTTTAAACTCTTTCTCAGATAAATTACCTATCTCCTCATCACTTATTTCTTCTTCTGGGATTTTATCTTGTGCCTTGGCCTGGGAGCTGTTCCTTTGCTGCCTCATATCATCTATCTTTCTATGTGTTTGTGGATTCCTTCCACAGGCTTTGGGATTGTTGTTTTCTTATTTCTAGTATCTGCCCCTGGTGGATGAGGCTGGACTAGAGGCTTACGCAGGTTTCCTGGCAGGAGGACCCAGTGCCTTCCCTCTGCTGGGTGGAGCTTGGTCCTGGACCTCTGGTGTGTAGGGCTGTGTCTAGAGGCCTTTGTGGCTCAGGAAGTCTGCTGATGGATGTGGCTGTGTTCCCACCCTGTATGTTGTTTGGCCTGAGGCTTCCCTACAGGCTATTGGGTGGGGCTAGGTCTTGGTGCTAATGATCCAATCAAGATGTCAGCCTCCAGGAAAGCTCATGTAGATTAACACTCCCGGAATGTTCGCCACCAGCTTTTATGTCCCCTGAGTGAGCTGTAGCCATCCCCCACCTCCCCAGGAGACCCTCCAAATCCAGCAGGCAGGTCTGGCCCAGGTTCCTATGAAATCACTGCCTTGGACCTGGTGCACGTGGGTTTCCGTGTATGCTTCTCAAGCGAATGGAGTCTCCCCCAGTCCTGTGAGGCTCCCAGATCCAAGCCCTCCCAGCCTTCAAAACCAGATGTCCTGAGGTCTCCTTCTTTTCCCAATGCCAGGACCTGAGCTGGGAGCCTGACGTGGGGCTTAGAGCTCTCACTCCTGTGGGAGGGCCTCTGCGACTTAACAGATCTTCAGCTTGTGGGTCGCCCACCCCGGGGGTTATGGGGCCCAGTTAAATCGTGAGCACGCCCCTCCTGCTGTCCTGCTGTGGTTCCCTCTTTTTGTTTCCAGTTGCAGAAGATCTTTTTTGCTAGGTTCCAGTCTTTTTTCGATGGTTTTTTAGCATTCAGTTGTGGTTTTGTTGTAGTCTTGAGGAGAGGCAAGCTCGTGGTCCTACCACTCTGCTGTCTTGACCAGAATTCCCTACTAAACATTGACTTTTGACCAAACTAAATATGTACTTTTTTGGAGAGCTTTTTAGGCTATGAAAGTGTAGATGTTTGGAAACATACTTTGGGTTTATGTGTTAATTTTCAGGTGTAGTGAAGTTTTTAAATTGTTTAATCAGTGGTACATGTGATAGACATTATCTATCCAACATGCACTACTAATTTTACTTTTATAGCAATTACCAAAATTGACTCTGAGGTCCAGAGCCTGAGTAGAACAATACCAATGGACAAAATTGAAGCAGGTAGAAATTGATCTGATTTTAGAGGGTAGAAAGAATTTCAAAGGACAAAAACAAGTTATGGACTCATAAATTAGAAGAAAAATTGTTGTGACTAATTAAAATGTAAAAGTTTAGAACATCAATGTACACCACAGAAAAATGGCATCTGACTCAGAGGCTCAGTTCTCTTAACTTCTTACTAAATACCTGTTTAGATGTGAAAGTAAATGTAAACTCCCACTTTAGAACTATTGGAAATACAGAGAAAGGGAGAGATTTTTAAACTATTTAGGAGACAGGATTTAGAGGATGTCAGCATTCTCCAGAGAAACAGAACCAATGTATATGAATTATTATAAGGAATTGACTTACATGATTATAAGAGGCTGAGAAGTCTGAAGAACCAGTGATAACCTGAAGTTCCATTCTGAGTTCAAAGGCCTGAGAAATATGACCTCAGATGGTATAAATTTTAGTCCAAGTCCAAATGCTTATGTCCTGTCTTGAAGACCATCAGGGAGAGAGAGAGAATTTTTTCTTACTGTCTTTTATTCTAATCAGGCCTTCAGTAGATCGGATGTGGTCCATTCACATTGGGGAGGGCAATCTGCTCTACTTAGCCTACTGATTCAGATTCCATCTTATCTAGAAACACCCTCAGAGACACTCTGAGAATAGTGTTTAACCATATATTCAGACACCCTGTGGCCCAGTCAAGTTGACAGTTAAAATTAACCATCACATGGGACTTAGTAATTGATTGGTAAAGGAAAATATGAACTCTTAAGTGGGATTCCAAGCTTCTGAATGGAGCAGCTAATATTTAATAACAAACCACTCCACAACCCAGTGGCTTAAAGCAATTATTTATTCTCCCTTACCCTTCTGCTTCTTGATTAGGATTAACTCTTCTAGCCTGGGCTTACCTGGACTTGATTTCAAGTTGTAGATTTGTTGACCCAACTCTCCTCCTTCTAGGGCCTATGGGCTAGCCAAGGAAAGTTCTATTAATGGCAAGCGCAGAAGTGCAAGAGCCCAAGTTCAACCACACAAGTATATGTCAAACTTGTGTTTGAGTTATATAATTTAATGCATCAAATAATCATATCAGGACAGTCAGCATCAGAGCTGGCTTTGGTGTGACTGAAACCAAGAACACGAACACTTGAACATCAAGTCTTTTTTCTCAGACTCTATACATATGTTGGCTTTTTTCTGTCAAGCTGGGTGAGCCTTTGAGACTGGAGTTGTGGTCTCAGGAAGGTCTAGGCTTGTATTCTTTTAGCTCCAAAACCAGAAAGAAAAGAGCTTTTCTTGATAGCTCCAAATGCAAAATAATCCTGGAGGAAGACTCTAATTGGCCGGGTATAGGTCATATGCCCATCTCTAGACCAATTACTGTAGCCAGGTGCTGTGATTGGCAACCCTACCAGAACCACAAGAAAGGGGAGTCTTGTTATCAGAAGAATGAAGGAAGATGCCCTAGGCAGAAAGAAACAACTGATGTCTTCCTCAGTAGAGGTTGGAAAATAGGGTTGCAAAGGCCAAGGGACCAGGAAGTCTAAGAAAGAAGAATTAAATACAACATCAAGTGCAGTCAACAGGAGCAATAATCTAAAGACTGACCTCATCCTATTGTATCTGACGATTGGGATTCATTAGAGCAGTTGCAGGAGAGCAATGGGAGAGAAGTCAGATTACAGCAATTTGAGAAGTGACTAGGAGGTGGGTTGGACACAGGAAGTGTAGACAGGCATTTCAAAACATTAAATCTGAAGAAGATACAAACTGTATAGTAGATTGACAACAATGTATATGCATTTCAGACTTGTTTATAGGCTAAGGTTTAGGAATAAGTGAAATTGGAGATTCAGGATAAAGAAGAGCATGTTTGCTGGAACAAGGTCATGGAAGAGGGATGAGGGGATAAAGTTGAGTAAAAAGAGGTGAAGGGACTGGATTTGAAAAGGAGGCAGGTTGGAAGCAACCTAAGTGTCCATCAACAGATGACTGGATAAAGATGTGATACACACACTCACACACACACACACACACACACACACACACACACACACACACACACACAGACAATGCAATATTACTCAGCCATAAAAAAGAATGAAATAATGCCATTGGCAGCAGCATGGATGGACCTAGAGATTAACATACTAAGTGAAGTAAGACAAAGACAAAAATTATATGATATCACTTATATGTGGAATCTAAAAAAATGAGACAAATGAACTTATTTACAAACTAGAAATAGACTCAAACATAGAAAACAAAATTATGGTTACTAAAGAAGAAAGGAGGGGAGGGATAAACTAGGAGTATGGGAATTAACAGATACAGACTACTATATATAAAATCAGTAAATAATAAGGATTTACTGTGTAGCACAAGGAATAATATTCAGTATCTTGCAATAACCTATATTGAAAAAGAATATGAAAAAGGATATATGTATGTATGTATAACTGGATAACTATGCTGTACACCTGAAGCTAGCATGACATTGTAAATCAAATACATTTCAGTAAAAAGAAGAAAAGAAAGGAGGAAGGATATTTGGTCCTGTGACCCTGGTGAGGAGGGGCAGATGGAGTGGACATGGAGAAGTTAGAGGAAGGAGGGTGTGCTGAGAGGGGCAAGGCTGCCTGCTGAGAGGGGAGGATCTCAGGATCTGAGTAGCAAGCGTGAGGAGAGCCCTGGAAAAGTCATTGAAGGCACTGGCTGCGGGAACTGACCCAAGATGAGGGAAAGCATTCACAGGTGATTCTGAGGCCTAGCTGACTTGTGGACCATGAGTTTGTCTTATTCCCAGTCTTTAGGGCTGTGTGATTTTCTCCAGTGACAAAGGCAGCTTGATCCAGGGTTGGCATTTTAATGAGTTCACATAAATGGAGATGTTCTCCTTAAGGAAAATAGCTTTAGAGGCAAATACAAAGTCTTAAAGAGAAATAAACAGGAACAAGAAAGTTACTTCATTTTTCTCTGGTGTCTTGTCATGACACTGTTAGACCTCTCCAGAGATTACAGTATAGTTTTTCCTTGCTTTCAGTTTCTGTTGTGATGAAGAGTTTATAATTCTCAGACCATGGTGGGATACATTGAACCTTTGCAGATGTTTCACAGTCTGCAAAGCTGACTTTATGTACTGTGTTTCTTGATGTGTTGTGTTCTGTTTCTGATAGTTATTTTCCTCCCTCACCCCCACCGCACACACAGATGGACCCTATAGCAGCATTATGTGCAAAGCCCTCCTGGTCAGTGTCACTCTGAAGCTACGTGGAGTTAATCAAGTACACGTAACCAGATGAGTGTCAGAACATAACTACAGGTTTCCAAGTTTCAAGTCCATTATGCCATATGAGAAAAAGATTTTTGATTAATGTGACAAATAAGCCTTTCTTTGGTGATAGTAAAAGTCTTAGAAGTCATTGCAACAAAGTCTTATCAATAGCTGGAAGTATTTTGTGGCACAGTATAAAGAACATAGAATCCCTTTATTCCAAATGCAGAATGAGGTCCAGGGCAAATGAGTTTCCCCCATCTGTGAAATTGGGGTTACAGGTCCTTCTTGTATACCTCACGGTGTGGTTATTAAAAAAAAAATCAAAAAGGGAATGTAATAAAGACTTCTAACAAATAATAAATGAGATTTATAATGAGTAATGTTTTTATTGAGAAAACATTTATGTTCGTTTGGCACCATATCATGGATTATTTAGAAACTGTTGATTACACATTGGTCTCTTTCTAGGGGAACTTGGAGAAATTGTATCAATTGGTTACACACTATATGAAAATTTGTTTAAAAATATCTGCATTCTCCATACTTATTTTAATTTATGTAACAGATTTGAAGACTCCAAAGACAAGGATTTAAAACCATTTACTATATTTACAAAATTAGTGGGGTGAATGACTGGAATTATCTGTGAGTACTAATCTGTATCTCTTTATCCTGGAAACATGTAACTGTACTGATAACTTTGACTTGTTTCTGTCCTTATTGATAGGATTGAGAGATGACAGCCTTGAATTTTTTAAGTACAGGGGAGTTGCTCTCATCTTCTTAGTTGAGGTTCACAATTTAGCCAGTGATTTCCTGACCAATAGATAGAAAAGGGGAATCTTACATTTTTAAGTAACTGAATTTATGATTACCTTCCCCCAAAGGAGCGTATGAATTGACTCAATACCTATTTCCTACCTAGAGACTCGAGTTCAGGTCAAGCTTTAGTGAGGACGCCTTCACTCTGCTACACTGAATCCTGAACATTTGTATGTTTTGGAGCTTCTTGGGTGTCACCATAGTGTGATTGTGAGAGGAATAGGAGACAAGCGCAGAATTCAGTCATTTATTTGTGGCCTGTTTCCCATGGCAAACCATGTTAAAAGTGAACACATACACGTTTTACTGGTTCTCCTAAACCAGCTCTACTGGTTGAACTGTGTGGGAGAGACAGACAAATGGGACTCTGTGGAATAATCTTGCAATTCCAAGTCAGGCATGTAATTTAACATATAGTCACATTTTGACTCAATTATATGATTGTAGCTAGAGAGCTTAGAGTTGCTGGTTCTTGTTTATGATAAGTATAATTTGGGGCACTTTCCTGAATATCTATGCTTAAATCAAGTCATTTAAAATGAAATAGAGAAGTTTATTGTTAAAGTAAATCGAGTGTGAAGCTTTTTATAAAGTATATAATCACTTAATTTGCATTACTAAATTTTTATATATCAGGTTTTCTTAAATTAAGATTTTTTTCATTCAGTTAAGTAATTTTAAGGTACATCTATGAACATTTTTATTATATTTGAATTAAGAGGGATTTATTTTATCTAAATAATGGTCCATTTTGTAAGTTACAGTGAAACAGTGCTCATAAATTCCTTGTATTTAACAGTAGATTCTCATTTTCGGACAATGTTGAAGGCAGTTTACACTAAATTTATTCACAACCAGCTTTATGGTAATGTTGAATGTCTGCTTTTTAAAGAATTGTGACATCTTAAAGGTTCAGTGCCCTAAAATTTCCCTTTTTTCAAGAAAATCAGACAATTTAATCATTCAGATAAAACTCCTAAGTGATAATTTTTTTTAAAAAATCACCTTTATTGGGGTTTAATTTACATACAGTAAAATTCACAGATTTAAATTGTATAATTTGAGAGTTTTGACAGATGTGTGCAGTTATTTGATCACCATAAACAAGATATAGAATATTTCCATTGCTTCAAAAAGGTCCTTCTTGCCAATTTGCAGTCAGTCCCCTCCCCGGTTCCCTGGTAACTACTAATTTGCTTTTTTTCATCATATTTTGCCTTTTCTAGAATTTCATACACATGGAATCATATTGTATGTAATCTTTTGTGTCAGGCTTCTTTCACTTTGTATAATGCTTTTGAGATTTATCCACATTGTTACTTGTATAAGTAGTTTGTTCCCCTTTATTGCTGAGTTGTATTCTCTTGTATAGATAGATTACAGCTTTTTATCCCTTTACCAGTTGATAGACACCTGGATTGTTTCCGGTTTGGGGCTATGGTGAATAAAGCTATTATGATCATTTGGATGAAGGTATTTCTGTGGACATATATTTTCATTTCTCCTGGAAAATATCTACTAGTGGGATTTTGTGTCTTACGGTAACTGTACGGTTTAACATTAAGAGAAACAGCCGAATTGTTTTCCAGAGTAGCTGTACCATTTTTCATCCCCAACAGCAATGTATGAGAATTCAGTTGCTAGCATACGGTATGGTCAGTCTTTTTAATTTTAGTCACTCCTATAGGTATATAGTGGCATCGCATTGTGGTTTTAGTTTGCTTTTCTGTAATGAATAAGGAAGGATGTTAAGTATGTTGTCATGTGTTTCTTGGCCATGCATATAGCTTTGGTGAAACATTTGTTCAAACTTTTCACCCATATTCAGAAGTTAGTTGGTTGTTTTTTTTTTACTATTATGTTGTAAGATTTTTTTTTTCACGTTCTGGATGCAAATCCTTTATCAGATATGTGTTTTGTAAATATTTTCTTTTAGTGTGGCCTGCCTTTTCATTTTCTTGAGAGTATCTTCCTTAGAGCAGAAATTTTTAATTTTGTTGGAGTACATTTTATCAATATTTTTTCTTTTGTGGTTCATGCCTTTTGTGCCCTAAGAACTCTTTGCTGAACCCACGGTCACACTTTGCTGAACCCACAGTCACAAAGACTTTCTCCTATGTGTTCTTCTACAAGTATTATAATTTTAGCATTTATATTTAGGTCCATTACTCATTTCAAATTAATTTTTGTATATAGTATAATGTAAAGTTTGAGATTAATTTTTTCCATATGGGTATCTAATTTTTCTAGCACCATTTTTTAAACTTTTTTTTTATTGAGTAATAGTCATTTTACAATGTTGTGTCAAATTCCAGTGTAGAGCACAATTTTTCATTTATACATGAACATACGTATATTCATTGTCACATTTTTTTTTTTTTTGCTGTGAGCTACCACAAGATCTTGTATATATTTCCCTGTGCTATACAGTATAATCTTGTATCTGTTCTACATTTTGAAATCCCAGTCTGTCTCTTCCGACCCCCTGCCCCCTTGGCAACCACAAGTTTGTATTCTATGTCTGTGAGTCTGTTTCTGTTTTGTATTTATGTTTTTTTTTCAGATTCCACATATGAGTGATCTCATATGGTATTTTCTTTCTCTTTCTGGCTTACTTCACTTAGAATGACATTCTCCAGGGACATCCATGTTGCTGCAAATGGTGTTATGTTGTTGGTTTTTATGGCTGAATAGTATTCCATTGTATAAATATTCTACATCTTCTTTATCCAGTCATCTGTTGATGGACATTTAGGCTGCTTCCATGTCTTGGCTATTGTAAATAGTGCTGCTATGTACATTGGGGTGCAGGTGTCATTTTGAAGTAGGGTTCCTTCTGGCTATATGCCGAGGAGCGGGATTCCTGGGTCATATGGTTAAGTCTATTCCTAGTCTTTTGAGGAATCTCCATACTGTTTTCCACAGTGGCTGCACCAACCTGCATTCCCACCAGCAGTGTAGGAGGGTTCCCTTTTCCCCACAGCCTCTCCAACATTTGTCATTTGTGGACTTTTGAATGATGGCCATTCTGACTGGTCTAGCACCATTTTTTTTAAGACTATCCTTTCCCCATTGAATTACCTTGGCACATTTGCTGAAAATTAGTTGACTATGTGTGTATGTTTGGGTGGGTGGTGGGGGTGTATTTCTAGACGCTCTAGTACCTTGGTACACATGTAAAGTAGTTTCTGAGCTGTGAAAAGTTGATTAGTAACTCATCTGCACTGCCGCCACCATATTGCTTACTCTGTTCTCTGGTCTAAGTCTATATCATACATATTTCTGTCATTGAATATACATAATGTACTGTAATTATTTGTTTACATAACCATCTTTCCTAGTAACCTATGAGTTTCTTGAGGGCAAGGAATGTTCTCATGTGCTAATACTAGGCACATAATAGGCATCCAATACATAATTACTGAATTTAAATAGATTGGACATAGAAACTAGGTTAAAATGTTCATTATTTTGCCTATGTGATTGTAATTAGTATTATTTTTATAAAATCTAAGCAAATTTTCTTACCTTGTTAGTTGTCTAGTATTGACACATAGCACCAATGTCAACTTTTTTCCTGACAGCATGGATAGTTTAATTTTGAATAGTTGCTTAAGGTTTTCTTGGAATCTGTTCTTTGACCTGATAATAAAAACAGGTCATAACTATTAGTATATGCCATTCACTGTACTAAATGCTAACATGTATTATCTCATTTAGACAACACTGTGAGGCAGATACAATCATTATCCTTATTTTATAGCTGAGGGAATGGAACTAGGAAAGTAAGTAACTTGTCCAAAATCAGACAGATGATCAATGACAGAGAGAATGCAGGTAGCCCTTAATTTAAACACTGTACTATAGTCATTGCCTGGCTTCATCCAGGAAGGTTAAGTTGTTAATTAACTTTAACCTGAATTAACTGTTGTCAGTTATATCCATGATATCCATGAGAAAAAGAGAGGTGCTGGATTTATTGTCAGTGGGTATACGTGCAGTTATTTTCTTAGGCAAAGTTTTTTTTTTTTTAAATTGAAGTATAGTCAGTTTACAGTGTGTCAATTTCTGGTGTACAGCATAATGTTTCAGTCATACATATACATACATGTGTTCATTTTTATATTCTTTTTCATTATAGACTACTACAAGCTATTGAATATAGTTCCCTATGCTATATAGTATGAACATGTTGTTTAATCTATTTCATATATAATAGTCAGCATCTGAAAATCTCAAGGGTGTATATAGTGGGAGGGAGAGAAGCAGAAAACAGTGGTGCCTTCATCTAATTAATGTAGCGAGCTGTAAAATGGAATAATTTTTGAGATGAGTTTTTGGTTTTTAAAAAAATTTTTTAATTGAGATATAGTCAGTTTACGATGTGTCAATTTCTGGTGTACAGAATGTTTCAGTCATACCTATACATGCATATATTCGTTTTCATATTCTTTTTCATTATAGGTTACTACAAGATATTGAATATAGTTCCCTGTGCTATATGGTAGAAACTTGTTTATTTTATATATAGTAGTTAATATCTGCAAATCTTGAACTCCCAATTTATCTCTTCCCACTCCCTTCCCCCACATCCCCCTGGTAACTATAAATTTGTTTTCTATGGCTGTGAGTATGTTTCTGTTTTGTACATAAGTTCATTTGTGCCTTTTTTTTTTTAGATTCCACATATAAGTTATATCATATGATATATATCTTTGTCTGACTTACTTCACTTATTGTGACGATCTCCAGGACCAATCCATGTTGCAGCAAATGGCATATATGTATATATATCTCACAGCTTCTTTAGCCAGTCATCTGTCAGTAGACATTAAGGTTGTTTCCATGTCTTGGCTATTGTAAATAGTGCTGCTGTGAACATTGGGGTGCATGTATCTTTTGAATTGAAGTTTTCTCTGGATATATGCCCAGGAGTGGGATTGCTGGATCCTATGATAACTCTATTTTTAGTTTTTTGAGGACTCTCCATACTGTTTTCCATAATGGCTGCACCAAACTACATTACCACCTGTAGTGTAGGAGGGTTCCCTTTTCTCCACACCGTCTCCAGCATAATATATATGTTTTAAAATATGTATATTTGTGGACTTCTTAATTGTAGCCATTCTGACTGGTGTGAGGTGATACCTCATTAGGGTTTTAATTTGCATTTCTCTGATAATTAGCAATATTCAGCATTTTTTTATGTGTTCTCAGGCAAAATTGATTGTCTCATATCCTATTTCTCAATAAGTAATATTAAATGTCTTTTAAATCTTGCTCAAGATATAGAAAGTGTTATGATGTGATATTTAGCTTGACATTTCCCCTTTACAAAGGCATTCCTTTGGGCATGAAAAGTATTTGTCCTTCTGAGCCTTGTTTGAAATACAAATGCCATGGGGCCACACTCCTAATCAGCTAATCCCTCACGTATTTACTTAGACTAGACTTCATTAACAGAAACTGCAAGCACGGTGTGCATCTGGGTAGATAGTGGAGCACCTTGGGAAGGATGGATCTCACAAGCAAGGAAGGCCTAAAAGCTTTCATAGTTTACATCTCAGTTTTTCCCGACTCTAATGCAGGCCCCAAACCTACTCCTTCCCAACTCCAATTTTTCTGACAGGTATGAGTTTCAAACCAGTTTCCTCTAACCCCAGGAATGCTGCTGCTTACCGTACCCCAAGACGGAAGAGGTCTTGTGTATAGCTTCCCTTCTCAGTACGCCACCGATTGTCTTTGAGAATTTCTCAACACTTTACTTCTTTTCCTCAGCAGTCTCTGAAATCTGGCTTTGTGGTGATGCGTTCACCCCAATAATTGTGACAGTAATAGGAGGCATCTCTACCATAAGCTGCCTTTAAATAGCATTTACTGTCTACTATTTGCCTCATATTACATTGATTTTCATTAATTCTCACAACAGCTGTACGAAGTCAGTTCTTTTATCACCCTCATTTTATACATGAGAAATGTGAGGTCACATGGTTCCTAAGTGGTAGAGACAGGGCATGAACCCAGCTTTGTTTGATGGAGGAACAAGTACTCTTAATCACTACATCAGAATGCCTCACAGAAACCCCAAACTGCCTCAGAAATGGATCTGGTACCAGTTTTTGAGCCAAACAGAAGATAGTATAGTAATAATCATAACTTTTACATCATACATCTCTGCTCATAAAGCAGCATCATATCCATTACCTGCATGTGGTTTGTGTGCTGTCACTATTTCCTCCTGTGAAGTCACATTTGCAGCTGAGGAGTAATATTAGGAAGACACTGGGAATTTAGAAAGTGTCTTCTTCAGAAATAAGAAGAGGAGTCTGATAAGATGACCTTGGGATGAGTGACAAGATCAATTTCTTTGCAATTACTTTAATGGGTCACCTCCCTACATTGTTTTGAAATGAGGCTACTCAGCTTCTAGACTAAATGATAGGAGAGGGAATTGAGAGGGAATAATTTACGTAAGTTTATTTCTAACCTGTCTGATTCAGAATGTATCAGTTCATTTAGGAAGTTTTGCCTAGGACAGACTCTTACATCCCCTGAACATTTGTGTGGTTCCACCTGAGGGTTAAAAGATGAAGTGGGTGGTCTCTTCGGGTCTTTCTGAGATTCAAAACAAAACAAAAACAAAAAAACTGCTGAGAATTCAGAAGTCCTGTGTTCTAACCCAGCCCCTTCACTACCTATTTATATAACTTGGAGCAGGAATATCTCTGATACTCACTTTCTTTATCTATTAAAAAGATGATCAAATAACAGTTAAAGGCCCTTCTATATCTAAGAGTTTGACTCTATTTTACTGTTTTCTAAGTTTATCTTATCTTTATTTATAGTAGATGCTTTACATTAATACTACTACTGAAGAATACCATAGAACAGTGATTCTCAAACATTTTGCCCTTGGACCTTTAAAAATTATTGAGGACCATAGCAGCTTTTGTTTATTTAGGCTCTCTCCATCAGCTTTTACCAGATTAGAAATTAAAACTGAGAAACTTTTTAACGTAAGAATACAAAAACACATGTTCCATTAGCTATCAGAATGATGGCCTCTTTGCAGGTCATATAGCCTCTGGAAAGTTCCAGAGTACACTCCTGAGAAAATGGGGGCAAAAAGGTAAATGAAGTTTTTTTTTTTTCCCAATGCTTCATCATGCTAACTGATCTCACTTTATTTATTTATTTTTGTAGTCTTTTTTTAAAAAACACCTTTATTGTGGTATGATTCCTGTACAGTAAACTATGCATATTTCAGATGTACAATTTGATGAATTTTGAAAGATGTATACATCTATGATATTACTTTATTTTTCTTAATGGAGGTACTGGGGATTGAACCCAGGACCTTGCACATGCTAAGCACACACTCTACCACTGAGCTATATCCTCACCCCCAGCAAATAAAGTCTTGGTATTAGTATGAAAATAATTTTGACCTTACTGACTCTCTAAAAGGGCCTTGGGGATCCCTCGGAGTTCTTAGACTACCTTTTGAGAACTGATAGCATAGAGCTTGTGCATTTAATTTCTTTGTAAATGAAAGCAAATTAACATTTA
The DNA here is from genome assembly GCF_009834535.1 of Camelus ferus. Classification (NCBI taxonomy): domain Eukaryota; kingdom Metazoa; phylum Chordata; class Mammalia; order Artiodactyla; family Camelidae; genus Camelus; species Camelus ferus. The sequence goes on from NC_045732.1 coordinate 36,721,958, forward strand.
TTTTTTTTTTTTTTTTCAAATTAACATTTAGATCGTCCAGTTCACTGTTATTTGTCCTACACTCAGCCCTGGTTCCTTCCTCCATTGTGGGTTAATGTGTTAACAGGACCAGCCTTGTTTTATAATGATGCTGTTCCTGTGTTCTCCTCTTCTGGCCACCAGAATCCAGACCCCAGTTGTTGGTTGGTTCCAGGCAGTTGAAATACCTTTCTGTTAATGCTCAAAGGAGTTCCTTTGAGGTTTTGTAATGATAACTGAAGGACTCATTTGAAGAAAAGATGAATACACATTGTGAGATAAATACTGTCATAATTAGTTTAAGAAGAACTTAGATGAAACATTAAAAATAATGTGGAGTGTGGTTCTAGTGTTAACTTCCAATCAGACTGTATTCAAAGTGAGTGAAACCAACAACGTGTAAGAGAAATGTATCTTTGGTCCATCTTAGAATTTTCTTCTCTTCTATGTACCTTGCATTGATTTTCTTCCTTTCTCTGACTCACTACTGGTATTCCCTGGGAACATCTCCCATTTACACTCAAATCTGTGTCTCAGAGCTTGCTTTTGAAGGCATCCTGAAATTAGATAGACCAGCTAAAACTTGTGGTTTTGTCTTTATTATGTTCCATGTCTACTTACAGACTATTCACATCCATACTTCTTGCTCCAGTAGCACCAAGGCTAATTTTTAATCCAGGGCTGGTCACTGTCTCATGGTAGCAGCCAGAGTTTATAGTCAGTGGTGTCCTGGTAAATATTTAACGATCAGTTGCCCCCACCCCACACCCCCAACTTTCCTCATTTATAGCTTTTGTTGATTACTGTGGTATGCATACTCCCACCGTGGCTGATTTCACGTTACCAGTATGTCACTGAGTGTGAGGTTGAAAAGAGATGTACAGAGATGACTCTCGTGGGCCCACATAAACTAGCTGTAGCACTCCATTGCTTCCTGGGGTAAACTCACAAAATGGGGCGCTGCAGAGATGAGTGCTTGATGGAAAGAATTTTTGAATGCCAAAGAGTAAATATCATTTAATCATTATTCTCTCATGGTATGGATGAGGACCCTGGGGTCCAAGGGGGGTCTTTTATCCATTATCTAACATAATTGGTTAGGGAGACCCAAAAAAGTTGTAACACATTCAACAATTGTATTCCGTTGGTGAAGTAAATTCTCTGCAGCTATGTGATTTGCCCCCTTGACTATATGTATTTTATAATTTTTGTTACTTGGTTGGAATAATTGAACTTCTTTAGGTAATCAGTCCAAAAGTCGTAGGTTCTTTTTCCTTTCTTATTACTTAGCAAACACATATGTGGTACTTGTTATAATAGCAGAACTATTGTAAATATTTCACAAATACTAAGTCATTACAACCCAAAGAGGCACATGCTGTCATTTCCATTTTAGAGATGAAGTGATTGAGGCACCAAGAATTTAAACAATAAGGCTAAAGTCACACAGCTAATAAGATAATAATTGGGAACCAAACCTAGGCAATCTGGCTTAAATGCAATGCTTTTAACCTCTAGACTTACTCTCTCTTACCCTGAAAGAAAGTGAGGCTGTTAGACTGAACAGTTCAGCTTAGTCCCAAACAAGTATAATTTGTTAAGTGATGAGAATGGTTGTTTCACCTTTTTAGACTAAATGCTTTCAATTCTTCTCATCTTCCCTGATATGCACTAGTTATTTTCAGCTTGAGATTGGAAAGACAATGTTGAGGAAGTGAAAGTGATACAGTATTTCTAAAGTTTTCATGTAAACTACTCGAAGGTTAAGTCTATAGCCTATAAAGGGCTATGATAGGTGCTCCTTCGTTTGCTTCTTGAATTGATATGCCTTTGATTTTCATTTTAGAACTGATTTACTGACGGCTTGCCTAATTTTAGGTCCTACTACATGAACAACAACAATAAAACCCTCTATTTTGCATTATTGGATATATCTAAATATGAATTAGAATACGACCTCTATAAAAATTCTTCTTGTGTCAAGTATGTATGCTACAAAATAGACATTATCTTTTAAAACAATTGTAGTTAGCTTTTGTAAATGGAGCTGTAATGGTTTATAATTAAGGAAAATCACTTACAATACGATCTGTCAGATTAGCTTTTGGTCATTACTGTTTCTTGAACAAATACTTGAAACAAGTGCAGATGTGCACCATACAATTCTGTGTCCCGATGGGCTCAAGCAATAAGAGTATCACTTTAGTTTAAATAAATATTCCTAGTTTGAGGAACATTTTCAGATAATTTGTTTTCCTCTTTTCTGACTTTCTATACTGCTATCACTTCATCGATGTTTTTCCTATCTCAGACTGAAACTCTAGGTGTTGCCACAAAACCCGGAGAGGACATGGTATGGGGTTGTAGTGTAAATATGTCAGGTGGAGTTTCAGCTCAGTAAAATGCAGCCCTTTAAATATGATCATAAACGATTGCATGACTCACGGTACGGATTTTATTTTTATAGGTGACTAAGGCTTCACAGATGTGTGATTGTTTTGTGATTACAATGACAGAGAATGACTTTGTCCTCACTTCCTGGATTTAATCCATTCCTTCCCTCTCCCTACTTCCCTTGACCTTGATACAATCCATTTTGACTGTATAACTGTTTTCACTATGCTGATTCCTAAAGTAGCCTCCTGGCTGGCTTTTGTTTTTCCTGGGGTTATTGTTGAACTACCCAAATGGAAAACATGAACTTTTTGAGTTGAAGAACCATTTAGATATTTTGGGGAAAGACACCCAACCAAGATCTCCTGGGTCATTTAATTATTTAGCAAACACTATTGAGAATCCAGTAAGTTCTCAGCATTGGGCTTGTTATTAGGTATTCAAAGATGAATAACATTGACCCAACCTCAGAGGGCTCTTGGTCTTTTGAAGTATATGAAATTTTCAAGTACGTGTCATTGTACTTGAAATTGACACCTGGATGTTCTACTCATCAGATGTCTTTCCTGTGTAAAACTGA